>NW_017259222.1:559573-568421 GCF_001594045.1 Atta colombica
AAAATATTAATTACATCATTTCAGTATTTACATAAATTTGTACAAGTGACCACTTCGGTCATACATATATATAATGACACGTTCAACTTAAATACTGTATGTTTAGTGTGTTTATGTGTATTCGTTTATGTGAATAAAATTGCAACTGTATGATTCGCTTCTTTCCATTTTGTTGTCAAGTTTACACTGTTATGGCTATTATAACTTGAGTGGAACGTGAATTCTTAAAATGCAATGTATAAATAAATATAATGCGCACTCTGCGAATCATATGATATTCAACTTCATTGACATTAATGATTGCAAATTTGCAGGGGAAAGTAATGCATTACTTGTAAACGTCGTTATCGTTACAATTATTTTTTTCCAGTAATGATTATGTTAATTTTCCTTATTTGTAACGTTAATAATTATGCAATTATTTATAACGGTAGCGAATGTAATCGTTACTTTGTACACAATACATGTGTATGAAACATGCACAAGAGAGTTTCAAAAAAAGAAAATGTTATATTTTGTTAAGTTTGATCACGTTGCAATTAATCGCAACCATCATAGCCAGTAGATCTCGTGTTGAATTAGTAAATTAGTGACCAAGATGATTGGATGCTACTCCTAAAAAAAAGTTATCAAAATTCGGTGAAAAAATAACAGAAATTGTAACGAGTCATTACTTTTTGAGTAACGATAATGATAACAAATTACTTTCCAAGGAAACAACGAAAAAGTAATGATAACAAATTATTTTTCAGAAAAAATGAACGATAACGGTTTTATAAAGTAACTTTCCCACCCTACGTATTAAAAATTTATCAATAAAAATTGTATAACTATGTAAATGCGGATGTATGAAAGTCACAAAGATACACTTCAACATTTCGATGTGAACAAACGAAAATATTGACTAGTACACTATATAATATAAAATAATTGTTATAGATGTGTACGATACAGAGAAATTAAATAAAGACCAATGTTTGTACAGAGATTTTACAATTTGGTATCATTGTACCTTCCTTATTGCACAGTGTACTTGAATATGTTCTTTAAAGATAGAATTTAATTAAAACATAAATACCGTTTCATTAGAAATTCAAGATTTTATAAAAATATATCATTCGTATTCAACATTTCACTTTAGAGCGATGTGAAGAAAACAATAGAAAATTCAAGTTTATTCAAGTTTACAAATTTTACAAGCGGCAAATTTTCGATTGTTTTTTTCATTATATTTAATTTAATAAGAATTCTTCGTATTTTTAACGATATTTGTCTGTATCTCATATTGATCGTAGGATTATTTATTACTCATATATTTCCTAATTATCAATATTATTGATAATTAGAAAATGAGTTTATTTTTTATAGCTGAACTAGTGTACTGATTTGAAATAAAACAGATATATATTTAAATTTGTCGAAAAAAAGAAAAAAGTTTCACTGAAATTCAGTGCAGCCTTAGAATAAACTGGAAGTGCCATTCAATCTGAATAATATAGCAAAAATGTTCCTAACATATGTCTGTTCTTATCTATTTAAAATCTGTTTGCGCTTGCACTAGACTAGATAATAATGGCATACAGTTGCCTAACTTTACACGCGATACACCTTTATAATAATAAAGAAATTTTCAAAATTGTAGACAATCGATGCATGCGCATCGCAATAAAATAAACAGACGAGGACAGATATATGTTAGAAAGAGCGCTAATTAGTTATGCCATTTCCAGTATATATTCCAAGAGTGCAACAATAAAAAGCAAACCTAATATACGTCGATATCGCATTATCGAGTAACACGCATAGATTGCCAAATGTAACAGATAGAATTAATTTCATACGATCCTTTTTCATAAATAACACAATTGATAAATCTCGTTAATACAATACAAAGTATCGTTACAGAATTGTCAAAGAAGATTGTTGAGAATTTTTGAAATATTGTTTAAATGATAGTATTTGAAATGCGCAAGCATTTGCACAACTCTCTCTTCCTTTACAAGTCTTGTTTAGATCTTGTTATATTTCACTATATATTAGTCGATACTACAATTCCGTAGTGATTTCGTCCTGCGGCCGAAAACCGAGAATTGTGAAATCATCGATGAGATAATCGTGAGCTGGCGACCAGTCCGACAGAATGGTGTAATTGGCCGCCTCTACGGGGCTACTCTGAAACTTCCATTGAGGATTCAAGTCGCGGTCTAGACCATCGTTGACTGCGCACTCATCGTGTAATGCACGGATGTTGTTGGTCTCCAAAGGCAGCGTGCCATTGTAACTGCGATTAAACGCAGAGATGGTCTGCAATTCTTGACAGTCACTCGTCGCCCTCGATCCTGTTCGCTTCAGATTATTTCCGTAGACGAGAGGTGTCGTTTGACCGATTGTTGAGCCGTTCGGGCTGAACTTTTCACTGCTGTAAATGCCTAAAGCACTATTTTGACCCAAACTCGAACCGAGGGGACTGCTGTCCTTTGTGTAGCCGAGGCTCGAACTCGCTGGACTGATGCTCGATTTATCACTCGCTTGGAACGTCGCGAGAGGCACGTTCGCTTGGAATGTGGTGAGATTAGTGGGGGTGCTTCTCGGTTCGTATACAGGTTGAAGTGGTGGCTGCGATGTCGTGACCGGTTGCGCCGATAACGAGGTCATTTGGACGGGGTTGCTGGTCGGCTGTTGCAGAAATGTCACGAGCTGAGCCACCTTTAAGTTATAAAAGGGTAATGAATACAGTTCGGCAATGTTTCATACACGTTTTATAAAAAAAAAAAAACAGCCTGTCGTTGAAAGAGAGAAGGGAGCTTTTACGCGGGGAATTCTCGTAATGCTATGCTTTTTGCATACAACTGGTATGTGACTCACCAAAATGCTTTAGGGACTAGCGTGAAAAAGAATTGAAAGTGTGAGATGATATTGATAGCGCTTATTTGTCGTTTTCACTTCAAATAGAAATATTTGTCATAACAATCTTACTTCTGGAGAACTGTGCCTTTTATATCTTCTCAACAATCGCTCTGCCCATGAGAATAGTCGTTGCCAATCGTCGGGCGGAAGTGGTATCTCATCGTCTCTCCTATTCACGAGAACCAGTATCCTCGCCAGGTCACGCAGCACTGGTCTGTATCAATATCAATAAAGATTAATAAGAGCTCATTAAATTTTCAATAGATTCTTTTATTAAAAAGAGAGATATTCACAAGAGATTTATTAGAGAACATATTAGCATAATTTCTATTAGAAGTGTCCAATCTTCTAGTACATTTTTCTACAATATTTTATTTAATATTTGACAAATTAATTTTTGCTACAACGACTCTCAACGGATTAACATTAGAAAAGTCTAATTTTTCTACTGTTTGTACCTGTACGCTTGAATTCCGACGGCACCATCTCCGTTATTTCCCGAGTAGTACAACTCTCTGACTTGTCTTCTAGTATCATTGAGCATAGCGAGGAAAGTATTAGCCTCTCCACGGAGCGTCGCTAGGTGTTTCAGAAATTCTCTTCTCTCTGCGCTGAAATGCACAAGAACGCTCAATGAATCACGGGTAATTAAGTGATAGAGTAAAAAGAAAATTGAAAAGAATACCTGTCTTCAAACTGCTGGGCCAGTTTCACTGCTTTCTTCTTACGTCGGTGTACGACTATCGCGCCGCAGAGGATGATGAAGATACAGATAGTTGTACCGGAGACCACCCCTACCAAAATCGCGACCTGGCTACCGGTGAGGCCGAACATGTAGCCGGTCTCTCGACAGACACGACCCATGTATTCGTCCCGGGTGGACCAGTCGGCGACGAAGCCTGATGGGCAGGTGTGCACACAAGTACCCTGATGTAACAATACAGCGCATCTGGCACACGTCCCGTCTCTGCACCTCCTGCATCCCGTCTCGGATTCGATACATTCTATGGCTGCTGCAATTGATAAAACGCGATTTCATTATTATCCAAAGCATTCGTTTTTTGAAAAACGTGTGTCAAAATTATTCTTTAAGAATAAAGATAGATATTAAACAAAAATATTGATCTTTTACATAAAAAATATCGTGAAAGCCATATTTTTTTTTAAATCTAGAACCTGCATCTCGAGTTTGAAATTGCTCGCATTTATCAAACTTTTTGAAGTTTTTGTTGATGTTATAACGATCGCCAAACTTAGATAAAAACTTACGCTCGATATAAACTTCGGAATCTTACTCTTCGAAAGCTGTAACGGCAAAAAGTTTGCGCTGAATTACAGCATTGGTTATAACGGAGTTGACAGTGCCTTTTAGCTTTTCCCTTACTTGCTGTCTATTCATATTATACGGTCTTAATAAATCGTTTATTATCACTTATTACAGAAAAATTTTCAAACTTGTATAACATAATTGTGAAAAATATTTGATAGATCCTTAATAGCTTATATAAATCACCAACTTAAACTTTATATTAATTACAAATATGTAATTATTATCGACAATAAATTCCTTTTAAGAGCTAAAAATCCTGTAATAACATATTTAATTTTGATTTCAATAAAATTTCTTCAATATATATATATCATAATAATGATATAATATATTAAGATATATTAAAATATAATAACTTTTTATGCAATTTTGATGAAGAAGACACACTTTTTAGTGCCCTCAAAAAAATCAATTTCGTTTTTATGCTAAAAAAAAGTAACTTTTTGTTACAGTATTGTCGTTCGTTGTCTTCGAATATCTTGGGTCGAGTATTATAATCTTCGAGTATTATAATTTTCTTCAGTCAATCGTCAAATTTAGAAAGCATAATATCATAATTCAAGCAATTACAGAAGTCATAAATAATGTATATAATACACGTTTGCAAACGTCAAAATCTTTCAGTCGGAAACTAATAGAATTTTGTACAAGTATTTAGGTAGTGCAGTTACGCACGTTATGTATGTCAGGCATTTGGGCCATTGCTTGAGGCTATGGATCACCGCGGTAAGAATGCGAGAGAGATTCACATTACTTTCCTCATATTCTAGCGGCATTTCTTCATGCGTGTACGATTTTATATTATGTACATTCGTTCTTTCTTACATCTTTGTTCTGTCTTTTTCTCATTAGAATTCTGTTATTTTTCAATAAGATTGGAAATAAGATCGTTTATGTTAAATATATTACTTTAAATACGAAGCGCCACTGTGATCTGAATGTTAAGATGTTGAACTATTATATATATTCATATAAATAGATTAATTTCAGAAATGATAATTGCATGCCGATATGATTGTCAGATTTTCAATCACGCAATCAATCTGAAATATTAATAATCCTCCCAAATTTCCCAAATTAATCTTAAAAAACTATAATAAACTTATTGCGAAAAATATTATATTGCTTCAGGAGTTGAATCTCTTGCATTCCTTGCGAGCGTCTTAAGCCTTTAGACTTAGCAAAATTCTTTGCAATAACTAATATGTATAGAGAGTTACACATTGTAGGCGAGCGTGTATAAACAATAAAATTGGAAACAAGACCATACAACATTATTTTAAATACGCCACTACGGTCTGAATGTTAAGATGTTGAACTATTCTGTTATTTTTGACAGAAATGATCCAGCAAATATCGTTTTCCAGGCATTATTTTCTAAATAACATTTATGACTATTCTTGAGAGACGCATCTCGCAGTAGCTTCAATATTTTAATACATTTTTTGACATCTTCATCACACAGCGTGAACGTATTGCGCGAGATGCTCATTTGTAATCTCGCTAACATCTTCTCCCGATTGTATGTCTAATATGAATTAATCTGACATGAATTAAATTGACCAACTTTAATAAAAATAAAAATGGACCGTTTTTACTTCGTTTATATCTGTTTGTACCGAACCCTTTGAGGTACAAACGGATACGAACAATTCTCTTTCGAATGCCAAAGGTCACTTTTCGATATCTTTTAAAGTGACCGATTTATCCCCATGTCGGATTTTCAAAAATTTGAAAAATGCTGTATATTCGAACTCTTTGTGATACAAAGGAAAATGAATACAAACGAATAAAAACGACTTCTTATTCGAATGACATAAACGAAATTAAAACATCTTATCGTTTCGCGCTGATTATTATTTTTACTTATGTTTTTACTCTTTGAGGTATACAAATGAAATAATAAACCGTTGAAACAAAGTACAAACGCGCTACGTATCCATTTTTTTTTTGTTAAAATTGTGTGCCAGGTTCACATCAATTACATCTCTCATTCCCTTTCTCTTCCTAGTTCTCTTCCTTCATGCTCTGTGTCCAGATATACATCACGCGGGGTCACTGAAGACAGCCGGATGGACAGTGAGCGAGAAAATTGAAAGACCTCGTGTGCACAAGGGGGAAACAACTATAGTGAGACGGTTTCATTAGTACGTGTATAAGGAATGCGGTTGCTAGTTTCTTGATTATATGGGTCTATAAACGCGCATGCGCGTTCCGCGCACTTCAAAACAGCATGACAGACGCCGCGACGCGACGCGACGCGACACACACATTCTCCAAGTTGAGAACACTAGGTCGGAGAGAACCGCTCGGGACTCCTTCTCTATCGTAGGCTCTATGAAAAAAAAATCGCGGAATCACTTATTTATTTTACCATCAACATCCTACGACTTCGTCGATGATTCGATGAAGAATGCTTCTGGGCATCGCCATCAGGACGCGCGATTCCCTCCGAGTTTCAACTTTCTACACGTTTTTCTCGCGCGTGATAGATGGCCAAGTTCTCAGAAAATGTGCCGGACAATTTGTCAAGGAGAGCGTCATTCAGAAAAATATCTTATAATTGTATGACAAGAAGAAATTACATTATATTATTGGATGACTCTTATTCACATTAATGATCGATTTTTATTTCATACTATCTCGATAGAAAGTACTGTTGATCATTTAATATACATATTATTTAATAGAAAGTCATGCGTGACACGTGATTTTGAAAGTTCGCTGCGAAATAGTTCAAGGCGAAAAGAAAATGGATATTTACGTTATTTAAATAATTACTTAATTAATATACATAGAAGGATTAATAATGTAATAAATAATGTAGAATTATATTTCGATGACAAGAGAAAAAATTTTAGCGAAGAAATTCATATTCTTAGAGATTATTTTTCAACATTCCAGATTTAAAATTAAAATTGCGCTACGTTTTCGTATAATTTTCAAAAATTACGTTACTTAAACCAATATACATAATATGGAGAACTTAATAATTAATGTAAGATATTTTGATAACAAAAAAATATGAAATTTATATCACAAAGAAATTTATATTTTTAGAAATTATTTCAACTTCATTTAAAATTAATTGCACTACATTCTCCCGTAATTTTTCAAATTTATTTAAACGAGCCAATAAACAAGGAAGAATTAATAATAAATGTAAAATTACAATGTTTTCGATAATAAAAATATGAAATTTATGTCGCGAAGAAATATTGTATTCGGTAATTATTGCGAAAAGGTTAAACTTTATCAATGACTTCAATTTTTACATATAATTAAAATCGATATAATCCTGAATCATGCACACTTTGAATCTGATTACAAACTCTTCTAATTTCTGAGATATATATGTGATATTGTTCATCTATATTTTAATAAAACGAAATAACGTCCTATTTTTAAAGTTGCGACTTTCCACGCAAAGGTCCACCCCATTTTTCGTCCTGGCAAGGGACGCAGGACTTTCCATGCACAAGCGAAGTCCACCCTATCTCCCCTTTTTGTCTAGGGGCGTATGATATTTCATGCAAAGCGAGGCCCACACTTAGACAAGAGAGGAAATGGTAGGAACGCTTCGCGTAGAAAGTTTTGTGCCTCTAGGCAGGAGAATAAGTGAGATGGTTTTTAATTTATATATATTGCAGAAATAAGACGTTATTTCGTTTTATTCATTATATGTAAAAAACAAAGTCAACGGTAAAATTTAATTTTTTTGCAATAATTACTTTGCATTCTTATAAATTATTTTAACTCTAGATTTTGTAAAATTAATTATGTCACATTTTTGTTTGATTTTTCAAATAGGTTTCCATCAATAAACAACTTTTCATAATCTTCTGCACGTCGAAACGCTGTTAGTGGGTTTTATACGAGTTGAGTTTTAATTAGATAAATTAAAGGTCGAGGAGAGAAGTTACTTCGAGCAGCCCACGCGATCGAATCGGCGCAATTTTCTATTTTACTGCGGATGTTTTTTTCGTCATTTATCCAGAAAACTATAAAAACTGTAAAAACTGTAAAAAAGAAAAAGAAGAAAAAAAAAAGAAAAAAAGAAGTTGGATTGGATCTCGTAGATTTGTAATATCAAGAATTTTATTAAGCGAAACATTTGTTAATTTCATAGCGAAGAATCATTTATAAAGGAACTCAGATAAGTGTAACAGCAACTACATACTCGTTTTTATTATTAATTAGTATAGTTAATTAGACCCTCTATTGTGTACTGCTGACGTACTTCTGTACTTAAAAATTCATATATCTAGAATCTTTTCCTTATTTCCTATGTTATGTAGCATGGAAACATGTGACTGTATATTGAATTATATGATCTGCTAGCATAATTCAACTTATTTCCTATGCAGCTAAGATATTTTTTCAAAATCAGTCTTATATAAGAATCTCCTATAAGATAAAATAATACAATTTCGAACATTTCTGAACAAAATAAAATTTGAATCAAATTTTCGAAGTGTAAATTTGATTTTTTTTCGTTTGGTGTCTTCAATATTTCTCATTCTCCACATGATAAGATCAGGGTTATCAAACTTGAACCTCGAAAATTGAATTATTTTATTTCGTTCGGAATTGTATCACGTTCGAAATTAT
>NW_017259222.1:568521-572112 GCF_001594045.1 Atta colombica
AGTAACGAGTAAGATTAATGTTACATATAGTGAAAAGCCTCCTATTATGAGATAAGCGTCTAATATGAGATAGCAGCGTTTCTAATAAACTAATTTCTATAGTCTAATATCTAACTAGTTTCTAATAAATGCTATTTGTTAACTCCACTATGAATTTATTGCTTTTAAGTTTAAAGCGTAAACGTCTTTTTTACATTTCATTGTTTCAATTTCCTATAAATATTATTTACGCTTCTGTTACTCTCCCATTACATTTGACTTACGCTCCGACTTTTATTTTCATCAAATGATACATATTATAAGAGTTAATAAAAATAATAATACTTGATGGATTCTACCTTTTAATTTGATACAAAAAGATAGTATTACACTTGGGTTTTATAATTTGGAACAATAGTTTTTTTCAAGAAGCACATACTCTTAATGCCTTTTTTTATCTTTTTTTAAAGAAGTAAGTTTTCTTTCTTTATTATAATTCACATAGACGAGTGAGTACCAAGACATAGACTTTTTTTGAGACGAAGCTCGTGTATCAATCGCTCATATACGCTCTCTGATATACGCACAAGAGTGCAGTTACTTGCGTCCACAACGCGATGCACGCAAAGTGTGAGGTACGAACATTCGATCAGCAATGGACAAGAGAAGCTGGATTGAGTACCGCACAAGTTGGTGCGAACTTGAATAATTTCTAACTTCATTTTTTTACAATTACTTTGCGAGGCGAAAAAGTGCATTCAAAGAATCGAATGACTGGACAGAGATTCTGATTTTCTGTAAATCAAAGAAACGAGCAATGCCGTTGTCGATAAATGTTCCAAAACTTTGACCTTCAAACCTCCTGTGTATACATTGTGCTTTGATTTGTATGAAATATGATCTTTCTAAAATCGTGTAAAGTACACTGCAGTTGAGTTCATGTTAAATATAGTACATTTGACATGTCCCAAACGGTCCATTCAAATCTTTGTGTTAATTTAACATAAGATGAATATGTTAGAAACTACTACTCACTTTTAAAGTTACATTTAATTAATTTTTAGTGTTATTAACATAATGTTAAAGAATTAAATTTCGTTTTTCTTTTTGTAAATGGAATTGTGTTTCATATTGAATATACTATATTCTTAAAAAATACATATAATCAAATATACAGACACCGGATAAAGCAGTTCATATATTGCACTTTCTATTTATGAATTCATTACATAATAAAGCACAATATTATCCAATAAGTGTGAGAGTAATTCAAGTGACATATGTACCAAGATATCTATTTTGCTATTACGCAATCGCCGATGAGATTGGACATATGTTTAATAATTGTTGAAAATTGCCGCTATTTATCGAAAGGTATCTTTTTCCTCATCATGTACTCAGAGATCAAAAAGAACGATGTAATATTAAAGTTGTACCGTCACATGTATCGGTAGACATCGAATATCAGAAGTGTACGCTTTCAGTAATCTCCAATAAAAAGTTTCATTAGAGGTAAAATGCATTCGAAGCGTTCAACAGTGAACACGGACTGCAGTATACATAAAAAAAGACTTAAAAAATCCGATTCTCGTGTAGGTAGAGAAATAAAAAAGAACAGACATACATTAGAGAATATATCTCTACAAAAGTAACATAAATTTCCCGTTTCGTCACGGTCGAAAAGTTACGTATTTCAAACGTAAATATTAACATGTATATAAACAAGTTATATTTTTTTAATTTAGGATTTTTTTAATTTTTTTCAAATTTGCAATCAGCAATCCCAAAAAGTTCCGTATATTAAGATTCAGCATATTTCACAAAATTTTATGTAAAAATTGATGAAATATTTCCATACGTGTACATAATTATACATAATTAACATATACTACTGTAAAAATTATAATCTAGAGAAAAGTTTCGTTAAAGTATTATTGAATCGAACCATAAAAATGTGCAATTGCGATAAAAATAAGAGATATTATAGCATTTTTCTTTCTCCTAAAAAATAGAATCCTAATTAATAGAAGAATATTTCTTTTTTTCACAGTTAGTATTTATTCATTAAGAAACATTTTACTGTAAAACGAGCAGAAAAATTGCATTTTCACAAATTTCCCGAACTTTGGAGAATTTTGAGCTTCATTCGAGTTTTCACATCCAAATTTAGTATAAAGATTGACCGATTTCATACGTTTCAATCATAAGTAAATTTTGGTTCTAAACTGCGTTCTTTGGAGCCAATCCGTAAAACCAACAATTACTCTAGTATTTCCAGTTTTCCTAGGCGAGACCAGCGAAGAAAGTTTCTCTAAAGAGACGAAGAGATAAAAATATTCACAAACACGCACTGACTTGTTAGACAAGAAGTGACCTGCGCGAAAAAAATTCAGATAAATGTCCTTGCCTAAAAATTTCTTCATGGACAGACACGAATAAGACATTGGCAACACAGTACAGAATGCAACTGTCCCGCGTTTATTTTCAAGAAATAGAGAGCAAAAGTAAGATTTATGTTTAGTCGAGTATAGAAAATTAATGAGTGACAAAAAAAAGAATTATGGACTTCTAGAGATCAATGCATGCAAACGACAAGGATCGATGCTTCCGTGTGCAATTTCCGCGACAAAAACCCTTGACGAACACGCATTTTATGATTGCGTTCGGACAAATTCCGGTGATATATTTCGCGGATCGTTGGAAATTATTTACGTTCCAGTGGTCGGTCGAGATAGATATCACGGTAGTTCGTACCTGCGTCAGACCGAGGCATTTCCATCTATCAGAAAGTGCCATTTATTAGTCAGGTGAAACTTCTCTCTCTTTTTCCCTCGATCGAACGTCACCGAAAATCGGTACACTGTTGCTATCGTTGATCATTGATGCAGCGCTCATAATATGAACTAGCAGTGATTTACGTCAGAGTCTCTCAACCCACATCGTCGTAGCTCCATTCGCTGATTAGGGCTTTCAAGCAATTTTCCTGAAGCATTTACTCCGACGCAGAGTATTAAATTACATGCACGTAAAAAAATTCATTTTAAAATGAAATATGCTCAATAGCGAAGAAAGAGACTTTGAGAGAATAAAGAAAGCCACCATGTCATCACTCAATTTTTTTTTTATGAGAATTTTGTAATTAATTGAAAAATATGTAAAGACCAAATCAAGTGACGCGGTGCCAAGTACATAAAAATACAAAATGAGCTCGCTTTGATGTGTGTCATTGCGAATATGTTCGTGCCTTTGCCAAATTCGTAACGCTACTATGACTAGCGACACTGGGCGACGCCGGACGACGCCGGGCGACGCCAGGCGATGCCAGGCAACTCCGGGCAAAATGAAATATTTGGCTTGCATTTATTTCGTATCCATTTTTATATAAAAGGAATCTAATATTCGATTCCTTTTTGCACTTGGCATATATTTTTTCCTATTTAAAGATTTTTTTTTAGGTATTATATTATGCCCGAAGATTTGAATTAAGCTATTTTTTTGAAGATAATATCAAAAGGAAAATTAAAAAAAATTTTCTTTTAAGAGAAGTCTTTCCTCTTTGAAGTTTTATATATATATATATACATATACACACACACATATATACATATATAT
>NW_017259222.1:572212-582576 GCF_001594045.1 Atta colombica
ATTACGCGACATTATTCTTTCTGGACGTTCGTAAATATTAACTAAAAGTACACAGTGCGATATATATAAATGGAACTTGAAACTATAGGTACATAAGACCCATTTTATCTATAAACCTACATTATTAATAAAACAGTTCCTGCATGATCCTCATGTCGCGCGTTTTAGACGCGTTATCAACGTTATTGTACGGTTCTATCTTTATCATACATTATACGTCAAATCAAGGATAAAATGATATAACAGTAACTGATAAGCGCGCTTGCCAAACGCAGCCTTTTAGTCTTCCAACATCTTTTTACCGCCTAAGTATATATAATAAAAAGGATAATTTACAACGCCGAGCACTTTACGAATGCTAATATGAAATTATTGGTAGCATAACCGTTTTTTGCAGTACTTTTCAAATACAAACGTTAAACTTTCTCCAATAAAAGCTTTATATTTATACGAATAGAAGATCTGATGCGCTATAAATTATAAATAATACGTATGTGTTGTTACTTTCTAAAAAGTAACAGCTCACTTTCATCGTGGAGTTTTATAACGCAAACTGCTATACAATTTCCATAAAAAATTTTAACATTTTTTAATAAAATGTCTTAGCATTTTATAAGTCCTTTAAAGATGTTTTATAAATTTTCTATGTTAGAAATTATTTTTAAAAATTATTTTTAAAAACTCGTCAGAGTCATATTGTTTATATATAATATTCCATATTTTAATGTTAAGGCTGGAATTTTCCGCGTGTATCTAATAGGCGATATGTGAATGTAAACATGCATTTTTCGACCGTTTGATGTACAGGTCTACTCACCTACAAATACATTCACTTCCTGTTCGATATTCGACACACTTTTGAATGCATGGCGGCCGATTGAGCACCGCTGTTAGGCCACCAGGGAGACTAATAAGCCAACGACTCTATCGCAAAGTAAAACGCGAAACGCGGGAAACACTATAAACACGTCAGGTAAATGCGAATATTATTTTGTATATAATTTCGCAGTAATGAGGTAAAAGTAAGGACGCACTACGTGCAATAGTATCGAAGCAGACAAAAGTCTAAGTGTTTTCAAAAAACTTTTCTCAAAAAACGTTTTCTCAAAGATAAATGTGTACATAATATACTAAATAATTAGATAATAAGAAAATTAATTTAAGAACAAATGAGCTTTGAAGTCAAGGTTGTCCATTAAATAATACACCTACACACATACACAACACATCATTATGATTTTTAAAATGAGACTATTTATAAAATGAGATCTCTTTTCAACTTAATAATTAAATGAAGACTACGGATCACAATGTCTTTTTGGTCCCGTTTAAAATTCGTCAAGGCGTCCAATTAGCTCGAGGCGACTCCTCGCTCGTAAAATTAACAAGCTACAATTGGCGGACTGAACGGATGGTCAGCAGATGCTCGATCTTCCCGCATATGCATGTGCGTTTGCACATGTGCAATATGAACACGCAAACTGTCATTTTCCCATGTTTAAATAATATGACGTCGTAATTATCGCGCTACAACTTCTCGTAGCTCGTTTCATCACGTAATACACAACTAACTAGCTACATACGATTGTGAGGATTACCTGATAACTGAGTACTCTATTATTTACATAATTAAAATCCGTTTCATGCGTATCATTAATATACGATAGATATATTTTACTTAATATTTCAAGATAAATACATTCCGTTTTAATATAATATATTTATCCAAAGTGTACATTAATCTTTTAATTATTGTAGCATTACTTTATCAGTGCATAAAAAAAAAAAACTTTCTGAAATATCAATAAAGCATAATGTATTTTTCGCATTAGAAGCGAATCAAGCATTTATGAGCTCGAATCGAATCGAATCGAATCTTTGATAAAATGAATTTAATCAAAATTTTTTTATTCAAATCCGAATCAAATTTTCCCGAATTTACATTCAAAATTAATTTAAAAGTAATAAAGTACTTTCAATAATGTTTTATACCTTTTCCAGATAATAATTTATGAGGGCTCATATTGCCCTCACACGTGATTATCACGTCGTGCATGCAAGGATGTCATTACGTCACCTTTACAATGTGATGAAGGCACGTACATAGTGTCAGCGTAAAAGATGTCACTATACAATCATGTATGATGGTATATATTGCACGTAATGATATTAAACGTAAATGATTGTACTGTTAACAAATTTATTTATAACAATTGAGGTTTTTGTATATTTGATATAATATAACAATTAAATTTATTCTTATATACTTATATAAAGTCACTTCAGAGATTGTAATAAAAAAGTTATACGTTTAGAATAATGAAATAACTGATTTAGTTAAATGACGACGACGATTATAATCACAAATCAATTTGTTGTCGCATATTTACAAATCTTTTGTTAAAGGTACTGATAGTTTGTTAAATTAACAAAATCTTTTCTCAGTAAAGATATCTATCGTAATCTCATCAAAGATCTTTCTTTTAAATATCAAATTGCTGTTTCGATTTTCTAATTATGAACTTCAAAGTGCATTATAATCTCATAAACTCATAAATTTTTCACATTTCGACAACCATATTAAATTTTTCTCTTCTCGATGTATAGAATATTTAACAGATAAAAGGACTCTTCATGTACAAAATAAATAACAATAAATAAAGAGCAAAGTAAGAATCAAACATTTTAAATTGTAACACAATTAAATAGAATAAATTACAAATAAAAAAAATAAAAATAAAGAAAATAGTTTAAATTCAAATATAAAACATTACAAGTTTCGGCTACCTCTTCAGACATTTACTTATTACAAAGATCGCTGTACAAAATTAGTTATCAAAAATGCTCACATATTCCTTATAATAACAGCTCGAATGAGTGTCTTGATGTAAAATTTTGATTTAAAATTCGACATTATTCGCATACGATTGGACAGTCAAATGTGTTTCTCTTGGAAAAAAATCTAATCGATAAAAAAAACAAAAAAAAAGTAGTTTCTTATGAAATACTAAACCAGAACAAAGTAATATACCGGAATTCTAATAAGTAAAAACTCATCAAAAGCCATGTGTAAATTATTTAAACAAGTATACATGACTTTTGGTGAGTTTTTACTTGCTAGAATTCCGGTATGTTACTTTACCGGTATGAAAGTTGTAATGTTTTATATTTGAATTTAAATTATTTTCTTTATTTTTATTTTTCTTTATTTTTCTTTATAATTTATTCTATTTAATTGTGTTAATTTGAAATGTGTTTGAGTCTTACTTCTTGTGTTGAGTCTTACTTTGCCCTTAATTTATTGTTATTTATTTTCTATAGAATATTCCTACAAAATTTTTTTAAATATCTCTAGTGATATTTTAATCGAGAAATTTTGGCAATTTGCTTATCCTTCTCCGTTGTATTTTATACAATACTTCCGCTACAATGTGTAAAGATTTGGTGCTAAAAGAGCTAACGCGATCCATGCGAGGTGCCTATCGTCCGAGTCCTCTCTATGGCGTTCCTACAAACGAATAACTGTACTTTGCGATTTACTCCTCCGCGCGAAATGCGCGTGCGAGCGAACGAGGATTGAATCAGAATGTGGAATCTGTCGATATGACAACGAGACAGTGGAAGACAACACGGCGATAAAGAAAAAACAACCTCAAATTTTGCCATCATTCACCAGAAAAGATAGAAAATCGGCCATAACCTGGTTAACATCTGTGTCTCCACGAAGGAATTCGCCAATACAAAGTGTACAGTTATAACTCATCGCCAGATGTTGCGAAGTATACCTGAATATGAGTTTATTTATAACCTAAACAAATATAGATATTTGTTTATCTATATTTGTATCTAATAATACGAAAAATAAATAATTAACAACAAGCGACGCGATAGCATCGCGACGCCATGTGCATAAAAATATAAAACAGGTCGCTTGACCGCTTGACGTGTGAATGTCAATGGCTACGTTCAGCAGAACAAGCAGCTAGCTTTGCAACTGTTATAAAATTCTTTAATATGTTTATATCTTTAATCTTGCCCTTAATTCCTCACTGGATCTAAATGTATAAACCAATCATATTCAAGATTATTTTTACATATTCTATATATATTCTCTCTCTCTCTCTCTCTCTCTCTCTCTCTTCCGGAAACTACCAGTAAATTGTTGAAAATCAATATTCCACGTGTAAGGGACTCTGCACAATAAAAGGAACAAGGAACAGAGAATAAGAATGTCAATCTATCAGAAATCATGTATTGTGGAATATACAGTTTCTGATAGGTCGAAATTCTTATTCTCTGTTCCTTGTTCCTTTTATTATGCGGAGCCCCTAACACTTTCAACAAAAATTTCGTTTTAATATTAAATACCATTTATGTATCGAACGCGTTGCTACGTGCGCGAAAGTAAGGTATTGACCAATACGCGGATTGGTTGAGGTTCAAACAGAAAGGGAAACCTTCATAAGTTGAAGAGGAACCTCACGCAACGAATATGACATGCACCCATGCATTTCGTATGCTTCATCGATCGTATCATGGAAATGCATGACTATTGTCGGATCAGTAACTCCTGGACGCATAACCTGTGACTATAACCTGTAAACGTCGGCAAAAGACTCCGTTCGATTTAACTTCCATCAGTAAGATTTTCAATCTTCGTTTGCAATTTGGATCGATACAGATTTTGTTATTGTTCCACAGTATAAACCCAGGTAGAAATGTATGCAGTTTTTCTAGACCCTATCCAGTTACTATCTAATATTACTGTAGTCTCAATTGTGTCAATATTGAGTAGGAAATGGACGAGATAGAGTTTTATTGTGCCCATGAGCAGTTTGCTTATTAATCAATTTAATATTCATTATTTGTTGTGTTTCTATTCAGTAAATGGATTCAGATTTTACGCAACTTTTGTATGCAACAACTGCAAATAAAGCGTTATATCCTGATTGGGATCCTAAGTAGTTTTCCTTCTCAGTTACTAGACAGAAGTTAGTATAACTGTTTAATAACTGCTCAAATAATGCATGGAATATCATGGAAAAATCTGGAAAAATTCCTATATTCTTGAGAAAGCTTTAACAATTAGTTTTTACTATTATAAAAATTGGATTGTATTTTATGTATTTTTTACAAATTTGAATTTACCTGCCAGAATTTACAATAAAAAATCGATTATGCCTTAAAATTTAATATTACCGATGGAGAGTTAAATCTGTAATGGCCAAGACAAATATCAAAATTAATTCATTCTTCTTCGTTCCGCAAGAAATCAAGTAACTCTCGCGAAAGAGCAAAAACATCGAGAAAATATATGTTGATGCTTTTTTTTAATTGTACATCTTATGTTAAAATAATAAATTTTGATATGATGTGAAAATTAAAAGTAATAAAATGTTATTTAATTCAACAAATTGATTTAAGTACCTACTTTAAATTTTGTCCCTTAATATTTAACAGCGCTTAAAAAGCACAACACAAGGTCTGTTTGTTCGCGAATTTCGAAGTCGCAAATGAAGTCGCGATGATAAGTGGATAATGACGAGAACCGCAAGACCTCGACAGCAATGATAGTAATATAGTAGTGATGTGTCACGGAAGAGACGTAATTAAGAAACTATGCGGTCACGATGTAACGTACATTACCTATTTATACGTCCTTTTACCTATATATACGTCTTTAAAATCTTTCGGCTACAAATCGAGTGTTTTCGCTGAAGTGAAAATAACATGAGAGATACGATGTTCGCCTTAATACGTATTCCTTAATTATGTAATTCTTTCGGCGGAAATAGTGAAATCGCGAAATGTTCCTTTCATTATTTCACACAGTTCGAGTCACTTTTCGTAACAATAACATTTCTGTCTTTTCATTCTACAAATTTTATGCGTGTATCTCGAAACACAACGATAAATTTCTTATAACAAGCATAATAAACAACGCGACATAATACTGTAAACATAGTAACTGTAAATTAATAATATCATTCACGAATTTGATTATAGAGGAGTCCAAAATTTAGATAGTAAAAGATTTTTTTATGAAAGGCGGATTTCAGAAATATTACATGTTCACATGCAAAACAATAGTTTAAATCTGATATTGAATTTTTACATCATTATCATCACATCTATTTTGGAATTTAAATTGTAATTGCAAGCTTGTCGCTTATTTGAAAACGACAATCTATGAGTTTAAGTTTATTTTATAAAATAAAATTTTGTAGAGTATATTTATCCGTATATTTTATGCGGCATGAAATAAATAAAAATTTGCAAATCATTTATACTTACTATATGGCATCATATAATAATTGCAAAAGTACATTATATAATGTATTGCATTTAAGTATGTATGATATTAATGTTCCGTATAGTAATATCATAATAATATTATAAATCTGAAAATACGTACTTTTCATACATATGTTGTTGCAACATTATAATATTTACAAGGATATTTAACACTAAAACACTTAATCATTGCATAATCTAAATTTTATAATTACCTTAATGTAATTACCTTAATGTTTTTGCTTTTATAATGTCATAAGTAATCATAAAATTGTTCTAAGTATTCAGTAAATTAATTTATGCGTATCGTGATCTTTATACAAGTCTATCTGAGATATTTCTATTCTTGATTAAAACGTAATTCTATCGATGCATTTCTAAGAAATTCAGAGACGTTTCTTTCTTCTTCGATAACAAGGATAAATCCGTTAGAGAAGAGATGGATGTCACAGCGATACGATATATGTATATGTTGACTTCACTGATTTAATTTTTATCACGCAGCGCAGAAGAGAGAATTTAAAACGTCAGCAACGGCGTAACAGAGGCTCCACATGCACAGAGAAACAGATGGATTGCGCTAGATTCATAGAAGAAAACGGTACTTTAGAAAATCAAAGGGGAGCTCTCTCTCTCTCTCTCTCTCTCTCTCTTTCCTTCATAAAGAGAGAGAAACGAGAACAGAGTATCGCGTACTGATACTCCATCTCTAATCCACGGAACAGTCACTCGGACCGGTACATACCGGTCAAAAAAGTTTGGAATCCTTTACTACGGCTCGAGAGATCGAGTAAAGTTCAAGATAAGAAAATCCCACGAGCGGATGCTCCGTTAACCTTTCCAATCGCAGCTGACATTCGTACAGAGGACTTTTTCTTCACCTCGAGATTCATAAATCAACAGTATCGACAATAAAAAGTAATTATATAACAAGTCCGGCTGCAAACAATAATATACTAATTAAAAAAGTTTTTTTCTTGGAAAACGACATTGTTCAAATCAGCATATTACATAACTTCTATTTTTATTCATTTGAAACTTGAAAAAAGATCCCAAAAATAGTCTTTTTTTAAAGGGTACAATGTGATATAAAGCTTTAAATTATTAAATATACGTATATTTGTCAATTAGAATATTAATTCTAATTTGATATATTCATTAATGATATTCAATGTAGATAATATATTTACGATATAGGTAAATTTTTTCCATATAATACCGGTTGATGTTGTAAGTAACACATAAAAGATTATTTTGACTGGTGTACCTTTAGTGTATTTTGAAAATAATATAAAACACAATATTAATATTAATATATTCTATTTAAGCCAGATTAATCTTGACGTCTGGTGACTCAAGGCGCAATCTCTCCCGGAAATATTGTGTCATTGATAAATATAAGCAAAGAAAAACCTGACAGTGGTCATTCTAGTCTTTTACATCCATCAAAGTTGATCCTTGTCTAATCCATGTAATAGCATAGAAGACAACCACGAAAATGTGGACATTACCCTATGAAGTTTGATACATGAAAAAAGCAGGGATATCCACTCTTAGGTTTCTCTCTGGTATAAGATTTTGATAAGTTGCGTTTTACTGTTATGTCTCGATGTGGTAACTTTTCATAAATTTAGAAATTACATATATAATCTTCACTGTGTTCTGATGACAAAACCATATTTTTGCAATAGTGTATGAGCAAGTCTACCTATCTCAAAAAAATACACAACACGAACAATATTACGTAATTCATTCCCAGACCAGAGTTAAGTAACATTCGAATCAAGAGGAAGGATCATTCGAAATCACACGGGATAATCGAAGCATAAAATATGCGGAATTCCTCTCTTCTACAAGAATAAGCGAACGTTTCGCATACTTATCTTCCATCGGCAAGAGCTCGCAAAAATGTTAACAAATCGCGCGCTGCGGGAACATAACTTGCTCCACTTGAATACGAAACAATAACTAGTAGAACACGGTGGTCGTACGTCGACGATCAGTGTTAATTACGAAAATTCCGGACCAATCTTCTCATCTGTGATAATGGCTAACCGGTGTGGCCATCGTCGATTCGCATTGAGCTCACAGGATGCTACCGTTCAACATCGCTGGAACTGCTGTCAGTGACACGTATCGCACGCGGATCCCGGTGCCCCAGTCGACACGGTACAAGAGAGGAAAGGGGAAGAGAGAGAGAGAGAGAGAGAGAGAGAGAGAGAGAGAGGAGAGAGCCAATTGGCGTTGGAGGAAATAAGCACAGTATAGAGCAAATGTAATATGCAGAAAAGCGTATCCGCGAATTACGCGCGCGCTCGCGAAGAGGAAGGAAGAGGTCGAGAATTGCGAAATTACATTCGCGTCAGTAGAAACGGTATCGTAACAATGAACCGGAAACCTAGAGAGGAGGATATTCCACGGCAAACTGTCGCACGATTAAACACCGGTTTCAAACAATCTGCTATTTACCATCATTGATACAAAACATTCTATCTTATCGTTTTAAATGTTTATATATATATATATATATACATATAAACGGATATAATTTCAAGTTTTCGAGTTTTACTTATTATTATATTTTGAGGATGTTCTGATTACACAGACAAGTATATCTCTTCCGAAAAAATACAATACTTGTAATGGTAATAAAGCTTTAGAAAAAAATCTCTGCTAAAAGTTTTCCTTTGAAAATGGTCAAAATGGTGAGTCATCTGAATGTCTTAAATAATATCGAGTTACTCTGCCTTCAGTTTCATTTTTCAGTTCTGTTTTCCATTTGGTCACACAAATTAACACAAGCATTAGTCTATCTTTCTTAGTATTCAGTGAGTAACAAAGATAGAACGATATCTTATATCGACTTGTCTTATCAAATAGAAAACACTCAATCATATTAAGAATTTTAAACACGATCGTATATGTGAATACATCAAGTAATAAAGAAAGTCAAGATCGGTCAAATTTTGAATGTTATATACAAATAATACATTATATATTCTTTTATTAATCAATTCTTTTATTAATCAATTTATTCCACATATAATTACGAGCCGATAACATTCGGTTTTCAACACAATCATTCTGAAATATTAATAATCCCTCCTAAATTAAATTAGAAAAAAAGAAAGAAAGAAAGTAAGAAATTTATTACGAAAAATATTACTTCAGTATTCGAACCTGAGACCTCTCAACTTTTCGGGAGGAGTGCCTTCCTCAGAAGCCTCAATGATTGAGTTGGCTAAGACATTCTTCCCGAAAAGTTGAGAGGTCTCAGGTTCGAATCCTGGCTGAGGTAATATTTTTCACAATAAATTTCTTACTTTCTTTCTTTCTTTCTTTCTAATTTAATTTAGGAGGGATTATTAGCGTTTCAGGATGATTGTGTTGAAATCGAATGTTATCGGCTCGCAATTATATCTGGAATAAATTGATTTAATAAAAGAATATATAATGTATTATTTATAACATCCAAAATTTGACCGATCTTGGCTTTCTTTATTACTTGATGAAAACACCCAATGATTTGATATTTCCTTTTCTAGGATAACACTCTACGCCATTGAGCGACACGAGTACGGGAGAAGCAAGCAGTGAGTACGGAGAGAGGATTTCTGGTGCAATGCACCTGTGAACTCGCAAGAGAGCATTGTGCAACAATTAGCGGTTGAGACGGCTATGCCGACCACCGGCCTATGCGACGCCGATCCACTGCGCTTCGTGCTCGCCTTCAGGAAAGAACGTCGTTACATTGAGTAACGCTCCCTCGTTGCACAAAATAAACAAACCAGTCGCTCTAAAAATGTCCCCGCAAAGATATTTACCCTCTCAAGAGAACGCGAGAATGTTGATAAAATCATCCGTAAATTCGATTTAACTCCTTTTATCGAAAATGTTATTATAATTTAAAAGACTTATATGAAGCGAATTAGACCGATATGAATATTTATATATATATATGTATATATATATATATATATATATATGTATATAAATAAATTAGCGATTACTAACATAAATATTATTGGCTAAATACATTATTAAAGTCATAACATTTTATTACATAAATG
>NW_017259222.1:582676-583675 GCF_001594045.1 Atta colombica
ATATATATATATATGTATATAAATCAAATTTTAAATAAGAACAACTCTATATTCGGTCGAAGCGGATCTTAACGCTTAAATACACATTTCTTGTATGAATTTTGATTGTATTTTGATTCTAATCATGAATGTGTTTTAAGTCTGAAAGAACATTTCGGTGTGTGATACGCAGAATCAGAATGTATACAATTTATGAAATCCACTGTGTCAAACGCGCAATCCAGTAATACAAAAAGTCACGTCAAATTTACAATGAAATTAATAAGTCTGGAGATTATATGCTTCTATTGCGCACGCGTTTGTATATGAAATTGATAAGGATTCATAAACATTGTACACTCAGACTTCTCGACATTATTATATACGGACGCGAGGTCTTTTATTTTAAGCACGTATAATTAAACCGTGAAGCAATTTAAATGCTTAAAAGAGGACAAAGTTGTAACATTAAATATTATTACTTACTGTAAGAAATTTAGAGGAAACAACAGGTACAATAGAGAAACTATCAGAGTCAAGGCTGCGGCAAAGACTGATGTTTATATATGGAGGAAACCAGGCCTCGATTCGAATCCCGAAGCATCCTAATATTTCTCTCGTCGTTGCTTATTTTTTACACTATATTAAATGTCAAGAGCGAAAAAGTGCAAAAGAAATTTCGATACCAATTACGGAATTTAAATAATCTACTAACATGGAAAAGTCAAAAGTTACTTTACTTGGATAGTTTCTATGCCGTTCTCAGCAAAAAAAATTGTGAGTTTAATGTCTGAAATAATTTAACTTGATTAACTTTTTTGACTGTGCAATTTTTAATTGTTAACGTTCTTGAAATTGGAACTTCTTGTTTCATCAATGGATTTAATCTACTTATTGACATATTTTAAAGACCCTTTTGTGCCGAAAATGGCTAAAAATTCTAACATATTATATAATAGGCTCATCAAATTAATGAAATTAAATATTTTTAAAAACTTGAGATGTATATATATATATATA
>NW_017259222.1:583751-627384 GCF_001594045.1 Atta colombica
TATATATATATATATAGTAAACTTAAAATTATAGTATCAAAGTTCGCTAATAAAGCATACTTAGTAATTTAATCCGTTTGCAACTTTAATGAACCCTTTAGATACGTTCCAGACGTCTTGCTCCGAAATAGCGTATCTTATCGTATATCACAGAAATTTTCAAGAAAACTTACTGAGCATTCAAGCAAAATTTGAAAAAGTATACTAAACGCACATACGAATATGGAAAAAAATCATTAATAATGTTTAATGAATATAAATACTTAACTGATCCTTCGTTTTATATCTATTGAGTTGTCCGGAAAGTGCCGATGACCGATGTAAACCTGGCGCTCAACTTTATCAAAATTAATTCTGCAGGCCGTTTGTACTTCGTTTGTACTTGTTTGTACCGATCATTATTTCGTTTGTATCTCAAACAGTTAAACAAAAAGTGAAAAATAAAAAATGGCCAGCGCGTAACTTTAAAATTTTTTAATTTCATTTATGCCATTCGAAAGAGAATCGTTTGTACCTCTCTTATTTTCGTTTGTACCTCAAAAGATTCGGAGATACAGCGCGTTTCAGTTTTTGCGCAACCCCTACATAGCAAATTTAGCGAATTTTAAAGATATCGAAATGGGACCAACGGCATTCGAAAGAGAATCATTTGTACCCGTTTGTATCTCTATTATTTTCGTTTGTACCTCAAAGGATTCGAAGATACAGCGATTTCAAAATTTCATAAATGCGTCAAGAGAGTAAGTCGGTCATTTTTAAAGATAACGAAATGGGACCAATGGCATTCGAAAGAGAATCGTTTGTACCTCTATTACTTTCGTTTGTACTTCAAAGGGTTCGGAGATACTATATAGGAGTTGCGCAAAAACTGAAACGCGCTGTATTTCCGAACCCTTTGAGGTACAAACGAAAGTAATAGAGGTACAAACGGGTACAAATGATTCTCTTTCGAATGCCGTTGGTCCCATTTCGATATCTTTAAAATTCGCTAAATTTGATATGTAGGAGTTGCGCAAAAACTGAAACGCGCTGTATCTCCGAATCCTTTGAGGTACAAACGAAAATAAGAGAGGTACAAACGGGTACAAATGATTCTCTTTCGAATAGCATAAATGAATTAAAAAATTTTAAAGTTGCGCGCTGGCCATTTTTTATTTTTCACTTTTTGTTTAACTGTTTAAGGTACAAACGAAATAATGATCGGTACAAACAAGTACAAACGAAGTACAAACGGCCTGCAGTATTAATTTTTATTTTTGATAAAGTTGAGCGCCAGGTTCACATCGGTGTGCCGATGTTGAAAGAAAATTGAAACGCAGAAAATTTAAATTTTAATATACATTTATTAAATTATATAGGTTAGTCAGCACAAACTTTCCGGACAACCCATTGACTCTCGGTAGGTAAGCTTGCAAATAAAACACATATTCCGGCGTATTTAAATAGGACAAGATAGAAACGAACATTTTACACAGTTGAAAAGTCGTTATAACATTTGAAATGGGCAGTTTTCAAATCGCGCACACTGAAGATCGACGACATTCTTCTTTACACGCACAGTATTGTTATACATCGACGCGCGTGTATAAATATGTAAACGCGTTTTTCGCCGAGTATGCGCATGCATCTCTACGTAATCGCTTTGTAATCGTTTACGAACAATGAAAATGTAATATCTTGCATGATGTATGTAAGACGATTTATTATTGATGGTGTAATCGAGAGGTACAGATATATGTATATTTTACATGAGAAAGTAAGTCGAAAATATAGGACAAAATTATTAATTTCAAAGAATTAATAATGATTTTTTATGAGTTTATGTCTGCACACGTGCATGGAGTATTTAAAAAAATACTCCCTTTATTACATCATTCGATTCATTCCTCCGCTTCCTTGCCTTCTTTTTGTGCTGCGACCGCCAAATTTGTACCGGCAAGTTATTAGTAACGCATAAACTTCTATTTCACAATTTAAATTGTGATGTTCCTATCGATTGTAATTCTATATATATTTATACATGATCTATTAGATTCAGCAAACAAGAATGGATTTAAATGGATTTAAATGTTTTTAACGCGTACTTTAAATCCATGAAAATGGATTGAATGGATTGGATTCGATACTACTTTAATATTTAAAATAAAAAAACATTCATATTTAAGGATTACAAATTTTATCCCTAAGACATTTATAATAATTATATCTGAAATTAACTACTGTTATTGGTATAACAAAGTGGGCACTAAAGTGGGATTCGAACTTGGGATCTTTGGATTATGAATCTTCTATATTATACGCTACACCATTTCTTTAATTGATGAATGTGTTATTCATTCTTTATTTCAATTACAACCAGCTAAATTAGTAATAAAATTAGATATAATAAAAATATCATCATTTAACAGATATAATAAAGTATAAACAATTTACATTACTATGGGTAAATGTCGGATAATCAAATCTCGCTTGGCTGATATCGTATGCCGTGATTAACCTAATATTCGGACTGTGTTCGACTTAGCGAGTGTTCACATCAATCATTCATTTTACTTTGAATCAAAGAGAAACAAAAGAACATAGCTCAATTATTTTTACGTTACAACTTTTTTGAATTTAGTTGAATTAAAACGAAAAATTAGATTGAAAAATTATTTCATATTGAGAATATGGTAATGAGCAGTATTCACATTGCACAGAAATTGCTGATATTATTTTTGAATTTAACTAAAAATTAAAAAAACTGTACTTCCTGTTCACAATTCTGAATTGAATAGTATTTACGATGTGCACGATGTGCAGAAAATGCTAATATTGAAAGGCATAGAGATATGTTCTATACAATACTTATAAATGAATAAAAATGCATTCAGGATTGAAAAGGATTCATTTTAACATTCATGAATCCGTATTTCTGAATCCATTTCAATCTATTCTCGTTTGCTGGGTGGATAATTAACAAACAAAACGTCGAAGTGTGTGTATGTACACTGAGAAAAAAATATAAGTTAATTTTAATAAATATTTAGTTCAATACTGCCAACTAAACATTTACTTACAGTAAGTAAATATTTGTTCAATAAAAAAAATGATTGTTAAATCAAATGAACATTCCTTGTATCAAACAAATATATCTTTATATTTAATAAATATTTAGTTGGCAGTATTCAACTAAATATTTATTAAAATTGACTATATTTTTTTTCAGTGTACACACAATCCCACGTGTGCCTGCGACGCGGTATTGTGTCGCACGAGACATGAGGACGCGGAGTCTCTTCTTACAATCGAACTCTTACCCGATGCGTTGTCCTGAGCCAAGGTGTAATCCGCGTGACAGGCGAGGAGGAACGCGGCACCGAACTTCACTAGCAGCGTCGCCAAATTACCCATTTCTCCAAGTCAACATAATTCCCCGTTGTGGCGGCAAGAGATCACGGAGGCGATACCGCGCGAGCACGTAATCCCGTCCCGTTACATTCGCGACAGCGCAAAAGAACGTCACCACACCGCGCGATGTACGATGGCATACTGCGGCGCTTGTAAACGTTCCGCGCACATCAGCCTTTCGACGCTCGCGGCGTCCTCTTGCAGCCAATATTCCGGCGTCTCCGACCGACGTTCCGTCACGGTGACCGAGCATTGAGTGCGTTCGCTTTGAACGCTCATGTTCACACGCTGCAGTGAGCATTCACTGCCATTCACGCTTATAAGCACTTTTTTTAATCGTTTGTTTTAATTTCTCACGCACTCTTAAGCCCGATTTACATGGCATACAGAACGTGGGCCGCAGGTGTATGTTTGTTGCGACCTGGGGATCAATTCTGTATCTTGAAACGAGGTGAAAATTACAAAAGTGAGCGAATTTACTAGAATATGGATAATTTAATTGGTCAATGCCTAGTAAATTTGCTCATTTTTGTAATTTTCACCTTGATTGAAAATACAGAATCGACCTTCTGCGATCCGCGTTCTTCATGCTATGTAAATCGAGCTTTTTTTAGCGCGACGTAAAGGCGCGTTCATATTTAACCTGAAAAGCAGAAAACGAAAAAGCAACAGTCAATCAGAACTCTAGCTGGTAGTCTTCAATAATTTCGGCTTTTTGTATTACTTACTACCAGCGCGAGTTCTGATTGGTCATTGCTTTTCTGCTTTTCCATCAAGATCAAACGCGTTTTAAAACCTGGTTGTATCAACGTTACTTTGATTTTAAGCAAGATTTAAAACTCTCTCTGTCTCGTTTTAAAGCGAAAGAGAGACAGAGACGGAGAGTTTAAGTCTAAATAGCGATAGAAATAACACGATTTCAGCCTGTCAAAAATCGGATGCACCGGAATATATAGTTTCTGATAGGTTGAAATCGCGTTAGTTTTATCGCTATTGTTATTCCCTCGCATTATTGATTTATATGTACTTGATCGGAATACTCTGATTGCAGGACTATTTTAAAACGTTAATATTTCGCATATGAAGACAAGTTTTAAAGTGCAATTGAAAAGATTTGTGCATAAAATCCGATGTCCATGATGCTAAAAATCCGGTCCGAGATCTCAGACAGAGAAAAAAATTAACAAATCACATTTGAACAATTTGATCACATGACCATTGCAATTGGCCAATTATTTCTTCATCCAAGATCTCGGATAAAAATCGATTGAAATACACAGTTTCTGATAGGTTGAAATCGTTTGTTCTTTATTCCTAATTCCTTATTCCGTTTATTGTGCACAGGGCCTAAGTTATATATTTCAGTTATATATTTCTTCGTAATTAGCCTGAAACATATGACGATCAATCAAAAATTATCTAATCTTTATTTCTGCCAATGTAAATTGACTTTAATTTGCTTTTTCTAATTCTTATACTGTGATAAAAATATGTTAAATTTTAATATTTGTTTGAATAGTATTATGTAGCTGGATATTTACTAAATGTAATTTGACTTAACTATCATCTTTTTTATTTAGCATTTTTATTTATACCGCAGATAAATGTTATAAATTAGTATTATTCAAAACAAATATTTGTTAAAATTTATTACATTCTTTCTTAGTGTAGAACAAAAAAAAAGATAAAAAGATGAATCGAAATTAAAGTTAATTTATAGATTAAAACTTACCATGTGAAGTTCAATCATAATTATGCCAATGAGTCTCGCCCGGATGGAAAACTAATTGTAGTCGTACGTCTGTGCACGAAACCTAATTATAAGGCATAATCTATATTAGTAGAAACTAATATAGATTATGCCTTATAATTAGGTTTAACCTTTTATTATTAATTATTATTATATATAATTATTATTTAATTAGGTTAAACTAAAGTAGGTCACAAGTAATGTTTAAATTCTTACTTTAAAAACCTATATATGTCTGATACTTGACGAAATAATCGCGATAACTTTTAACTTTTTTGCAATCACGAGATACGCGGATGTACTATCCAGAAACGTTCCACGGCTCTGAATTCGAAATTTATCGAAGCCCGATGTATGCCAGTGACTCTTTCAAAGTCTCATTCATAATCAGATTATCGATCACGTAACTTTTTCTTTAAAGCGGAAATGTGAAAATTTTTATGTATGTGTGTATATACACATACAAAATTTTCACTTTCTGCCTTAGGGAAAAAGTTACACGATCGATACCCTGGAAACGTAAGAAACACTTGAATCAGAACCAGAAAGCATTGACGAAAGAACGTTAATATACAGCGAATTTTTTGAATTGCACAAACTACGCGCGCCTATAAGAATCATATGTATTCTGTTGATTTACAATAAAACAATTTACATTAATGAATAATGTTCTTTCATGCGAATTTACTCTTATTGCCATAAAAAATTTTTTCGTTTTATTACGAATGATACAGCAACGGTCGGGATTATGATTAGGAGAGCTTCATCTACAATAGCTGATATACACACACGCGCGCACGCGCGCGCACATATCGTGTTTTATTATTTATTATATTTATATTACACAAAGATGTATATTTTTTCTCTCTTAATCGTATTATTGTATTGATCTTCAAATACAATTCGCCAATTTCTTCACCATTCTGTATTATTAAATAGAGTTTAACCAATATCTTTCTTAATAATTATTACACATTAAACCAGGTCACAAAAAAAAGAATTACATCTATCCGAAGACTCAAGAAAGAAAAAGAATAAACAGACGAAAGCTAGAAAGAAAAACGGAGAAAGAGAGATACAGTGGAGCGAAAGAAGCTAAGGAGAAAAAAGAAAAAAAAGTAAACGCTAAAACGAATTAGACTTAAAGTATACGTTACGAAGATCAGGAATAAGAGATACCTAATCTCGTTCTCGCCCTAACGATAACGATGATACTTCCCGTTCCTGCTGCCAATCCATACAGCGACTGTTGCTGTCACGTTTTATTTTTCTCACGGCCACATACATGAGTTTTCTTGTTTTACTTTACAGATTCGTCTTTCCTTTTTTCTTTCTTTTTTATACAAATTACTTAGGCATCGTGATATTCAGGTTTCACTGTGTTTGACGCAGTTTCGTCTCGACACCTCGCCTACGCTTCTCACTCGTGCAATTTACAAGTCGCAAGTTCGTCTCATTTATACAAATCGTCAAAATAATAATAATAATAAACGCGACAAAGACGCATGCTTCAACGCTACGGCGGGCACGGCTCTGCGTACGAAACGAGAATTGCATCAAGAAGTTCCTAGAAGATCTTTCTATAATATCTCGGTGATGCAGTAACTGCCCTTAGATCTTTTACTTATCCACAAGGCGAGCCTAAGTGACAATGTACACAACGCTATATTACGGACATACTACAAAAATTCTATTGTACACAAGGACGCACGCCGCAAATACTTCATGTACGCAAAGCCGTGTGCGCGACGACAAAAAAAACGAACAGACATATACATATGTGTGTGTGTATGTATGTGTATATATATATATGTGTGTGTGTATGTGTGTGTGTGTATATGTATATCGTTCGTTTCACTTCAGAATTTATCTTCTTCTTTTCTTCCTTTGCTTCTTTGTATCACAAATAATATTACAATTATTCTTTTTAAGATAAAATTTTTTGTTTCCCTTTCATACACAGTTGTAGATTATAAGCGTTTGGTTTACATTTCAATATCTCTCTTATTATATCTAAGCGGTACTTTTTGGCTGTATCCGTCTGTTTTAATGTAAAGACCAACCTTGATATCAAGGAGTATCGAAACGGTCTCGAAAAAGTCTCACAAAAAAGAAAATTAGGCTTTACGATACTTTTCTTCTGAAGTGTGAACTTGTCATTCTTTTTATTATTTTTTTAAAACATGATTTAAGCTTCTAAATAAAATGTTCTCGGAGATAATCTTTTTTTTTACATTTGTCGCTATGCACTATGTATGTACAAAGAATCTTTTTTTTTTACGCTCAATAACTTCGTCTCTGAATACATAGTTACTATTTAAAAATGATTACATCTAATTTATCGTATTCTATGCTGTGTGGGGAGACGTGACGGCTATTTTCAATATGTACTCAATTTATATGATGTGTATATATACATGTATATATACACACAATACATATATATGTATACATACACATAATACATATATATATTATACATATATGTATATACTTTTTTTTCTACGCAAACTAATATTATATATACATCGTATTTTTCTATGTAATATTATTATTATACAATTTTCTTGATCTTTGCTAGTTCTCCCTGATGTAGTAAGAGAATCACTTGTTAATATTATTACATTTGTCGTAGCGAAAATTTGCCTCTCTTACACTTATAAAATACAATGAGAACGATGACGACAATAATGACAGCAAAGATGACGATAATAAATTTTCGTATTAATATGAAAAAAATTAATATAAAATATACATATATAAATCAGTAATTATTACAAATTTCATGATAATGCCATAACTATTAATTTAATCGCTAACAATAAACTGTATGCGAGATATTGGGTCTGAATCACCGGTTTCACGACCGTACAGATATATTAAATATGATAAAGTGACAGTAAATATGACGCCATATAAAATGTATCACTGAATGCAATGTGATGTGTTCTTTGTTACATTATATTAGATACTAAAGTCTTACAAGTGTTCTCATTTTAATCTCGCTCGATGCGAGTATAAAAATATTTCTCTTCACGAAATTGTCAACCCGTTTACAATAAATCAAATAAAAATTTACATGAAAAGCAGCTACAAAAATATATTAATATCAAAATAATAAAAATGTAGATTTTATGTGGATCGTGTACATAGTTGAATGAGTTAATTAATTCATGTAGCAACACAAATAAAAAAAAAAATAAAACATGTAGCAACACAAATAAAAAAAAAAATAAAACATGTAGCAACAATTCTTTTTTTTTACATTTATGAGAGAACACTTGTTTTACATGTCCATGCTCAATTTTCGCGAAAAAGAAAAGAGAATATTCAATTTTCGCTTGTACTGACTTATTCGTTTTGCTATATTTATATGCATTCGATTTTGGCTGCCATAATTTTATAGATTTCAAATTCGACAGCATTAAATACAATATGCCCTGTTTGCATATTCCTGCGTACATGATGTTGTTAAGAAAATCTATAATATCTTTAGATTTTTACAAAATGAGTAAAAAAAGCAAACATCTTTATTTTTTATCATTGTTCTTCAATAGTAATATTGTGAGTTATTCTATAAATTCAAAATTTAAAAAAATTTTGCATTTTATATCTTGCCTTTATATTAAGTCGAAAAGGCCACTGTTCAAGGCCACACAGGCCAAAAAAGTTAAATTCAATTACGAAGAAAAATATTTATTACTTCATTTAACTTTCTTTCGTCATTTATCTTTTTTTTTATAATTCTCAGAAATAATTTTTTAATAGCATTTTCATTTAAACATCTTGTACATTGGAAGATATTTTTTCCGAGCATATTGATTCTAAACTTGATATCTGGAAAATTAATATAATTGTTTTCACATTTTCATACTTATACTTTCATGTTTCAGATACGTATAAAATAATACAAGGAGCAATCACAAAATATCTTATGATCGCACGATCCCGAATTCATTAAATAAGAAAGTCGATTTATATGTAGTAGAACAGAAAAAATAGAATATTAAATCAACAAACAATATATTATATTTTAATATTTTAAATTTGATCTATTTATGGTGTTACATCGATTACTCTTTTCCCTATAAATTCTGATTGCGATGTAACTTCGTTATGTTACATATAGACTGATTTTATCGCATGAGGATGTTTTGCTCCTTTATTAACTAGAACATACCTTACCAACTAGTAAGGCTATCTTCAGTCATAAATGGATTTATATTACTTAGTTTCTTACATTATTGCCCATTATTCGGTGCATCTAATTAAAGCCGGATCTTAGTGTGATATAATGTAAATACAATCTACTTCCATATTAGTCTATGCTCATAAACTCACCGGAGTTTCACGTAACTCGATGAAGATTACACTTAGGTATGTACTGATTTGTGTCGAGGTGCCAGCCTTTCGTCAGCGCGCATGGATAATGCGAGACAGCTTTACAACCACGTTTTACGCAACCGATATTCGCGCCTGTCAAGCCGCAGGAGTCACATACTGATTTAGCGGCGTCCCACACAGCCTCTTGCAATCCTGTCACTCTACCACCTACCAAACACAATCCCAATTTTCATTATTACATATTACTTTTGAACTATATAATTCCACCGCTTTTCTTGTCTTTCCACTTTCATCATTCTGATGACTTACCTGCCATATATACCCCGGCTGCCCAAACCGCGCATTGTTCGTGAAGCCACACCTCCCATCGTTGTTCCTCCCCGCCGGGATGCAGAGTCATACCCGTAAAAATGACGTTTGTGTTACTTTCAACGGAATTTCGCTTCTTCTTGCCCATTTTCGCGGAGAACTGGTCGGCTAAACCAGCGTACCTCAAGCTCCTCTTGTTTTTGCCGCCTTTCTTCTGTTCTGTCGTAATTTCCTGTTCATCGGCCGATAAAATGCCATCCTCTAATCGCTCTTTGCCAATTAAATATGGACCAAATAAATCACTTAACACGCCAGCTGGAACCTGTCGCAAGCATTTACCGTATATTATTCGTAACGTTAATACATAATTACTCGCTTCTAAAACTGCTTCTGCACTAATCGTATCGTAGCATTGAGATTCAAGTAGAATCGCTAGCTTGACATTGATTGGACCATAACGTTTGCAACACGCTTATGACGCTACGATGCAATTAATATAGAATAGTTTAATAGCCCATTGCGTTTAGTATTAAATATTTACTTACCTGAAATTAAATATATCGAGTTACTTGAAGCATTACACATAAGTAATTCAGAGAGAATATATATTTACCGTGTAAGTTCCAGTCGCGATATGCGGTCCGGCCAAATTCGGATGTGGCCTGGACGAATCGCCAGGTATAACAGAATGAGGACCCTGTTTGCAAAATACGCAGATCCAGGTTGAATCCGTAGTGTGCGCATCGTATCGCGAGGATAATGTTGAACTGAAGAGACCTGCTCTGCTGACTTTACCTGTAGATAACAAGAATGAGCGAATTAAATCTCGTTTTAAAATGAACACCTATAGAAACAATTTTTCATTTCACAGGCATACCTCTATAATCTAAATCGTTTTGATGACTAAGCCTTTTGCTTCGGCCTCCGTTCCCATTGCCGACGCTTTTCCGTTTCTCCTTGCTCTTTTCCTCTTCTTCTTCCCGAGGTGCATTAACTACTTGGATACTCAACGGACTGTCCCTTGGCCCCTCCACGTGAACCACTGGTCCTCGGGACCTAATCGAACTCGCGTTCGAACCAGAATCATACGCCATCTCCCTCAGACCATCAATCTTGGTGTTTTTCTTTGTTTTCTTCGAAGCTTGATCCTGTTTCTTCGAGCCTTTGGACATCCGTCTCTTCTTCACCTCTTTCGGAGAATCGTCTGTCGTACCAAAAATGTTCTCCGTCGACCTGGAGATTTTTCTCTTTCCACTCTGCATTTTACCCTTCTTACCTCTTTTCCCTGACAATTTTGTGTCCACTGTAGAAGAAACGTCAATGGGATTGCTCTGAATGTTTTGAGAATCTGTTATCGGTAGTATACTATTTTCGAGACCTTCGAATTTCACAGCGGCGTTGTCACCTTGGATTTGCGCGTTTGCGAGTTCTACTTTTAATTCTTCATTTTTGACCTCTGGGTCCGCTTCCACGATTCCGGCGAACATTTTTGCTAGTTCCGACTCAACCTCGACGAAAGGATTTGTTGCCGTTGTCGTATTACTCGTGTCCTTTGGACTCATTATCTTCGGGAACTCGGACGATGCGTCCTCACTGGATTTTCTTCGTGTCCTTTGATTTATTGATATCAAGTTACTAGTCGTAGTATCCTCGCTACTACTCCGTCTTCGAACCAATTGACTTTCCTCTGCTCTTTCCTCCGTGATTTCGTCTATTGCTGCCTTATTTGATATTCTTTCCTCCGCTTCTCTGGTAATCTGCTCCTCTGTTGTCTTGATCTCGGCTGCCAATGTAGAACTAGTCGTCTCTTCCAACAACGGATCAATAGTCCTCGGTTCCGTAGGTTCTGTGGGTTCAAGTTCCATGTCCTCGACCTCTGTTTTCGAGTCTTTGCTCAGCCTCACAGGTTTCTCCAGTTTTCGTTTCCTACGTTGCTTAGTATTATCATTTGAGTCGTCGTTGCTGAAAGCTGGCGATACTACTTCATCCTCCCGAGTCGGCGATTTAGACTTCTGTCGTTCCGGCGACATACTTTTAACGCTGGACGTGTCCTTTTCCTCTACCGGCATCACGATCACCGAACCAATATTCTCAGTATTCCCAAGTTTCTTATTCCCTCCTTCCAATTTCTCTAACAAAGAATCAACACCTTTTTTGCCCCTTTTCGGCAAATTCTTAGGTGACCTCACACTTGTCTCCTCATGTTTCTTATCCCTTTCAGAAGAGGATTCTCGCTTAGGACTGTCCGTAACGTCTTTCTCCATCTTAGATGTAAGATTGACTATAACAGGTAAGACATTCCTTGGCACTTGCGCGATAACACTCAACGTATCCTTAGCTTTCGAAACTTCAGACTCCTTTTTTTCCGTAACCACCCTCTCTATCGTTACACTAGGCGGCAAATTTATCACTTTCTGCGTAAAATTATCTACATTCATTTCTTTAATCTTATCATGAAGATTGGCGACTCCCTTTAGATTACTTTCAAAGTTTTTCACCGTTATCTTAGGAGTGGTCATCTCCTTCGTCGATAACGAAACTGGTTCGCTGACCGAGTTCGGCGTCGGTACAGACGAGCTGATTCCGCTATCTGACGAAGTCTCTCCGTTAAGCGGTATGGGTGGTGAGATTATGTTTCCGTTTCGATTGCCCTTATCCACGTTTCTCGCGGTCAAACTGATGGGAATATCTTGAGGTATCCGAGAATAATTCTCCGCCATAATTTCCGATGTAGATGAAAGATCTAAGGTGTTTTGGGAGCCAGGCGAACTTCTATATTGATTTTGATTTTGCCGATTGTCCACCAACATTTGTAAACTGAACAAAGGATTGCCCGGCGTGTTCGCCGGTGTGACGCTCTTCGAGGGAACCGTGGGTGTATGCCATGTCGGTGGTGCTTGTGTGTGAGCAAGTTGTGGAGTGAGTTGAGATGGTAGATGGGACGCTCGCGCTATGGATGGATGTGTGTAGAATCCAGCTGTTCCCAATGAAGCACCAGACAACGTCGGATGGATATTGAGAGCTGAAAGCGCAATGATCGCGATTAATTTATTATGAGGTTGAAAAAATACTTGCCATTAAATATCTGGAATTTAAAATTACCTTGACCCGGCGGCATCAGATGATTCCAGACAGTTTGTGGTGGAGGTGTGCCAACCGGTGGTCGGCTATGACCTGGATACTGCCCTGACATTTCGAAACACGCCCAATTGCTTAATCTTGGATTGCAGGCAGTCACTAGATCGATATTTTCTGATTTGTGTGCCTCTTCCTCACTACAGCATTCTTTCTTAATATTATTACATTTGACATTCAACTGTAAATGTGTCCAAGCTAATGATTTCGATTTACAATCACTTAAGCGTGATGATAATATATGCGTGATGTATTTGTCCAGATACACACTCTCTTGTTTCAAATTATTGTTTGTTATAACCGTTCCATTTACTTCATCACTATCAACATGCAATTTACCGATAGTTTTCAGTAATTCTTCGCCTTTTTTCGAGTTACATGACAATTCATTTAAATCAGAAAGCTTCAATAAACCATAATCTACTTTCTTGTACTTTACATTATAAAAACTTTGTACATTAGGGGAATGATTTAATTGTCTTAAAATGGCACCATCTACTGAAAGTGTCTCTTTATTGACACCTGATGAATGTGGACAATTGCAGAGTTGATTTTTCGTCTCACTACAAATATGACTGCATTGTGAACATTTTTTTGAATTTATTACTAAATTAAGTGGCTCATTATCTGCTACAGAAGTGACGTAATTAGAGTCGCAAGCTTCTTTACTATGCTGAATATTATCCGATGTCACTTTCAATCCGATATTTTGCGTGTCGATCGAATGTTTTGACACACAATTAAACAGACCAATATTAGCGTCGTAACAAATCTCTCTCTGCGATTCAGATGAAACTTTGATTTTATCTTTTGTGAACGAATACGTAAGCTCCGTTGTTTTACTGATATTTAGCGAATTAGAGTCTGTTTCCTCACCGAAATCCTTCTGGCAGCTAGCTAGCCTATTCTTTCGTTCCTCCTGCAGGTTTCCCGTTTTTATGGATAGTGATTCATTAATTGTACCAATCAGTACATTAGAATTCACTATCCTATCATCGTGTCGTGCCGTTGGTAATAATTTTGCAGAATATATCAAGTTTAAATTAATAGATTCCGTGGTATCTTTTGTTTTGTAATACAAGTCATCTATATTCTGCGCGGTATTATGTGCTACCAATGCTTGCAGATCAATCCACTGCATAAAATTGTTTGATAGCGCCCATTGTGGCGCAACGTCAAATATGTGTAGTCCTAGAAACAAAAAATTTATCATAATATCGTAACATTTTTACATTTACCATAAATTTTATTGCGTTATGAGGCGAAATAATACATGCTAGTATAATTTAAAATGTCAGGAAGCAACAGATCGATAGACAACAATATTGGTATCAGAATTTATTTTACAATTAAAAATAAATGACGCTGTAATTTACATTATAAGAAATATTTAATTTTATGATCGTTTTGGTCGCGATTAAAGAACTTATACAGAATAAAACATACAAAAAAGTATATACAAAATAAAATAGCACAATAATTATATTTTACCATTGCAGGAAACAATAGAAGAGTCGTGATAACTCACACCATATTGTAGATCTGGACTACTTTTATTTCTCTCATTTGTACTCTGACAATAGTAATAATATCGCTCTATATCCAGAAACTTATCAAATTTTTCTTCTGGCGATATATGTTTAGACGTTTGTAGAGATTCTGTAATCATATAACAGAAACATTTCTCTTCTGATCTAGATATATTGCAAAAACTGTTAAACTATAGGTCTGTTTTTATAATTAAACTAATACACACTTTTTGTACTTGAAGTGAAATAGATGTAAGTTTAAAATTTGACAAAAATTCTAGTGTCTTTTTCAGTCAAGAGAAATGCAACAATAAAAAAACAACATAATTCTCAGAAAAATCTATAATTTACATAAAAACCTTATAATTCTTCACAATATTTACACGATATTACAAATGCTAACTTGAACAAGCTGCTAATATAATATATGACATAAGAATATAGGAATTTAAGCGGTAAATAAAATATTGCAGCCTGTGTAATGAGTTTGAAATTTTTATTTAGAAAATAAATATTTTCGCCAATGTGAGACAAAACAAAACAGATCACAACTTAGCAGCTTGCAGTCTAAGTACAGGTGAAGAATTAACTCGAATGAAACGCAGCAAAACATTTAGATCATTTATGCTCTCCAGGCAAATACTTCAAGGCACGCAGCAAATATTTCATAGGACAAGTTAAAGAATCGCGAGTAGATAAGAATAAGAAACGCAGGATAACGCTTTCTCGTCTCAATCTTTTGTTCTAATGTGAATTTGATTATTTGCACTATTTGTAGCAAATATAGATTAACTTTAATCTTGGTTCAATTTACTCTTCATCTTTTTTTTATTCTTAAAATTAGAAAAAGATGAAGAGTTAGTTGTGAGCACTAGTGCTGTCACTTACAAATTGATTAAAGATATGTTCGATATAATTATAAAAGCAGAAATTCCCTATACATTCTACTGTATTATCAAGTAAAATCAGTCCCTACTCTGATTAACTTGAAAATTTAAGATACAAATTGATAAAATAATGAAATATCTAATTTAATTAATAAAGTTTGATTACTAAATTATACATTCATTATCCCCTGGCATTGGGTCTAAAAAGGTTAATTTCAGAAAAATCAGAAAAATTAAAAGTTAATAGTTACCGATAAAACTAATTTAACTAAATTAAGTTAAAAAGTTAAGAGTCTACAATGAAATACTAAGTTAAATTAAAATTAATTAACATTACAATCTTTTAGCTTAACTTTTAACTTTTAACCCTGAATAAAATATATATGTTATAATTAAAAATATTTGAATGAAAATATTTCATTTTTATATTCATTTTTACATTCAAATTAAATCAATATACAATAACGGCTTTAATGCAATTAGTGCGCTCTAGTACGAATTTGCTATTAAATTAATACACATTAAAGGCTGCTTTATATAAAGTATCTAACTGTAGTAACATAATATAATTAACTTTGACAATAAAATAATACATGTATATTCTGTTAATAGATAACGTAACATCATTACTGGGTATTTAATTGTTTAAGACGTTTAAAGCTCGATTGCATCAACATTACTTTGAACATGACTTTAAGTGAGGCTCTCTCCCTGTCTTTTTCTTCTCTTCTGTTTAAAAAAGAGAAAAAGAGAGTTTTAAGCCTTGCTTAATGCAAGTAACAAAGTATAACAAAGTAACGTTGATGTAATCAAACCTAAATACTTTTACATTTAACTTCATCATGCTAATTTCACGAACAGCAGTTTTCAGTATAATGCAAGTGACCGAATTCGCTATTAAATACACACACAGACACACACGCCTTACGCTTCCACCTTCCGTCAAGAACATTCACTTTGCTTTTATTCATACGACCCATTGACACCGACTATCAAAACAGCTATATCCACTACGTGTATCGGCGAATCGTCAGCTCGTATGTACACTTTCGAGCATAACCACGATGAAAGACTGACGCGTCCATTGCGATTTGCCACTTTGTCGGATATTTCTTTTTTTTCAAATCGTACCATCACATCGCAAAAATGCGTCAAACCATCGACTCATCGGCATTCGTGAAGAAGTAACGTGGCGATTGTATTATCAACGTTGACGCTTGGAAAAGGAGAAAATGAGGTGAGGACAGAAGATGAGATTTTGAAAAAGAATGGAAAAAATCGCGACGGTAATCGTTCCTAACGGTCCACTGCGAGCTTTGGCTTCCACGTTGTCATCGTTGTCCTCGCGCGGAGGACATCAATATCGCTATTGTGGTGACATTCATGAGAGGAGACGTACAGCACGCACAAAGCTTGCAGCGCAACATTGCTACAACGTTGCTAAAACGAATGATCTGTGCTGTACATATAATATGATCAGCCCGGTGTCACATGCTCCGAGAATCGGCTCGCAATCCCGATGACACGCACCGCGCGTTTACTTACACACGCCGTTTACAGGGTAGGAGAGAAACGGAGTAGAAAGAACGGAGTACAACATGCATACACGAAAGGCTATAGCGACGACAGTGGTGCCGAACACGTTTATCCCGTACATTTACTGTGCAGATACACGTATATGTACTGTACACTCGCGCGGCCGTACACATCGATAGCATGTCGTGCGGACACCTATGCACGCGCGGGTTAGACGTGTCATGAACGAACAAGAGCGAGAGAGCGAGAGAGAGAGAGAGAGGGGGGGGAGGAGGAAGGAGGGACAGACAAAGAAGAGAGAGAAAAAGAGGGGGAGGCGCAGAAAGGAGGCCCGTGGTCCACGCACCCCGTGTCGATGAACGTTTTTGAAGAAGCACCGGCCATGTGTCACCGCTGACCGAGACATCCACGATGGAGCACGACAACCGCCGCGAGTATATATGTATATCGCGAGTAGTCACCGTAAATCACATCGACAAGACGGGATAAACCGGCGACAGTAACAGTAGCAACAGCGAATCCACGTATCAGACGTACGCACACATATGCAGCGCGCGCACACACGCACACATACGTACATACATACATACACACGCACGCATGCAGCATACACGATGCGCGACAGATCAACGTAACGCACGTACGTTACACACGGCGTCGTATTGCCCACCGGCGGCAACGACGACGATTACGGCGGTGGGTGGGAAAAAAGGAATAAATTTGACGAGCAGAAAGGAGGAAGAAAAAACGAAGCAACACGTAATAATACGCACGTTTTGATCGCACTGACACGAGTCACATGAGTGCACAAATCGTAAATGCGATCCGGTGTGTACGGTACGGAATTGCGCGCCGATCGCGCCAGCGAAAAACCACACAGCGACGCACACACGAAGAGAGAGAGAGAAAGAGAGGGAGAGAGAGAGAGATAGAGAGGGAGAGAGAGAGAGAGACGACAGAGTAGCGAGAGCGCGCCGGAACGGAACGGAACGCCGTGGCGCGACGCGGCGCGATTCGCCTCTACTCCCCTTAGCCCCTTGGCCCTTCACGCGATTATCGCGCGGGCACACAATATAATATTCACTTGCGTTTTCCCGATCTGACAACGGGATCTCGTCACCGCACTACCACCGAAACGCCAACGTTGTCGACGATGATCACACGACGAAGGAAGGCACGAAAGGTGCGTGGACTGATCGTCGTCGGCCCCAATCACTCGGCACAGAAAATGGATTATGGAACGGCAGAAAAGATACATACACACAACTGCGAATATAACAACAGACTTTCATGCACCTACCGCAACGAAACCCTATCGCCACGGACGATTTTACGATTTTCAGCCCCAAAATCGTCGGGGCATCAACCAAATCAGTATTTCAACAATGGTGACCATCCATACAGCGAGCCAGACCATCATGCGCCGGCCTGACATCTAGCGGTGGCGGCATGAATCACGTTTTTGTTTCTCAAGCAAGCCGATGCGTCGCAACTAGAGAGCCTGAAAAGGTAAAGTCACTAGATTTCTTAAATATGACCGGTATTCATAGTCAGTTCTTATTTCAAGACTGTCTTAAGTAATATCTTAAGACGCGAACGCGGCCCTCTGATTGGTTCGTTTGGCATTTTAAGACTGTACTTAAGACGATCTTGAATATAAAAATCGACTATGAATACTGCCTATGTACTGCAAATGATTTCAGATATGTCACGTCAAAATGACCGAAGTGCACATAGTACACGGTTTCAAGCATGTGGTGGTTGATGGTTCATCTTTTAAAGAGTTCACTCTTGTCCTTTCATATACTTTCATGCACTAAACTTCTCTACAACAAATAAACCTGTATTAAACTAAATAATACAAGCATTTATATATTTTTGTTAGTCATAAATAAATTAATTACAATTAAAAAACATTCATTTACGTACTTGACACCTTTATTTTCCAAAATAAAAGTACATATACAGAAATGCATATATTTGAAATGGCCGCGTTTCGCGTCAAAATAGTGCGAGTTTGCGGTATTTTAGAAATCTAGTGACTTACTCCAGGGAAGATTGATTGCACGTGTTTGCCCGTGTCCAATCAGAATGGGGGTCACATGAGTGACCCAGTTTACTTCAATCTTTCCATGTCTATGGAATTTTGATGGTCGAATCCAATCAAAAGAGACGAGGCACATTAAGTCGGTTCTACATTAGTTGCTAATCGCAAATTGTTGTAACAGCCAATCTGAAGCTTGCATTTTGAAATCAACGCTTCATATTGGCTGTCGCACAAACTTGCGATCGGCTTGCAACTAATGTAGAACCGGCTTTATGCTCTCTTGATTAGAATCCTATTCAGGCTCGTATTCAGGATATTAATCATGAAATTTTATCCCTAGGATGAAAAGTAAAAAGTGAAAAATTTCTCCATTAATTTCAATAGTAAAAATTTTCACTTTTCACTTTTCATCCTAGGGATAAAATTTCATGATTGATATCCACAACGCGCTTACAATGATGTCATAACATGCTATAATTTATGTTATGCATACTATAGAATTTTAGAGACGAATACTCATATTCATAGTCAGGCCTTATATTTAAGTTTTCCTTTAATTTATTTTTAGATACTCTACGAATTATTTCATTGGCTGCTGAGCATCTAAAGGAGCATATAATAAATTTAAGGAAGCCTTATGTACAAGTTTTGACTATGAATACGGGCAAAAAGCGCATTTTGAAATACAGACCTATATTTATAATGGATCTTTTACAATAAGCCATTAGTCATAAATCAGAAGTCAAAAGCTAAACATTGGTGACTGTGATTGGTCAATTTTTAGCTTCTGATTTCTGATTTATGACTAATGACCCAGCAAATGAGAATGGATTGAAATGGATTAAAATGGATTCAGATTTTTAGAAATAAGGATTCATTATATATTAAAATCCTGAATCCTTTTCAATCTTGAATGAATTTTTATTCCTTTATAGGAATTGCATGAAATAAATACCTATTCCTTTTCAATCTTGAATGCATTTTTATTCATTTATAAGAATGGAAAATATTTCTATGTAAATTTCTATGAAAATTTTTTAATCTAGAAATAATATTATAGTATTATAGTATTTTGTGTGCAACGCGAATACTGCTTAATTTAAAATTCTGAATAGGAAATGCAGTTTTTCATTCCAGTTGAATCTAAAAATAATATCAGCCATTTCTGTGCATTGTGAATACTGCTAAATTCAAAATTCTGAATAGGAAGTGCAGTTTCTTAATCCATGAATAAAAAAAAGTTTTTCTTTTATTGACCCATTTTCTTAAATAGGCCAAGAATACTATTCAAAATTGTGAGTAGAAAAATTGTTTTATTTAAAAATGCATCATGTATGCTATTTTATTCAGAATTATAAATAAGAAATTTTTCGTTTTAATTCAATTAAGTTAAAAAAAAGTTGTACCGTAAAAATATACCATGAGAGAGAGAGAGAGAGAGAGAGAGAGAGAGAGAGAGAGAGAGAGAGAATTCTACTTCATGTAATAATTAAAAGAAACATAAAAAGAACTACGTAAATATATACAATAAATGTTACATATGTAAATTTCTTATTTTTAATTAATAAATTAATTGCTTTTATGTTTATTTTATCCCAGTAAATGAGAATGGATTAAATTGGATTGAAATTTTTTTCTAAGCGAATATATATTTTAAATAGCAAATACTTTTTTTTGGATTTAATTGGATTCAATTGGATTCAATTAGATTCAATTGGATGTAATTGGATTGAAAAATTACATTTCCTATTCAAAATTTTGAATTGGACAGTATTCACAATGTATTGTTTGTGCACAGAAAAAGCTAATATTATTTTTAGATTGAAAGGCATAGAGGTTAGCTTCATGCAATTCCTATAAATAAATAAAAATAAATAAATAAAAATGCATTCAGGATTGAAAAGCATTCATTTTAACATTCGTGAATCAATATTTCTGGAAATCTGAATTCATTTCAATTCATTTCAATCCACTCTTGTTTGTTAAGCAGTGAGTCTTTCATTTAGTATATTCCATTCTAAAATACGGACCATATTTGATTGGTACATTCCATTAGATTCTAAAATATATCAATCAGATGAGAGTCCACTGAGCAAAAAGGGGATTTATCTATTATTAAGGTTTATTTATTATAATTCGTAACGTAGAATAATTTTGTCTACTATAGATAATCTTTAATATCATCTTTCTTATTTATTACTGTTTATTATTTCTCTAATGCCGTGTTTAGGCAGTGAGGTTATGTAGAGCTCAGTGAGCGATGGAGCGACTTAAAACTCCATCGCTACGTTACGAATTATAATAAATAAACTATAATAAATAAAATATAATTAATAATAGATAAATTCTCTTTTTGCTCAGTAAGCGGTCGTTGCTTCTGGATGTACCCAATGAATATACCCAAAATGCGCAAAAGCTGACAAGAACACACCTTTGTTTTTTCCACCATGACTAGAACTATGATGCGCGGCATTTTGCCTCGGAAACTGTGGCTTTTTCGTTTCTTGTGACGTCGAAACTCATTGATCGTTAATCCGATGGACGTATTCTAAAAAAAATTTATAAAGAATGATAGAATTTCTCATTAATTCATATCATTTTCTATAAGTTTATATAATTTTCTATCTTTTCTATCGTTGACCTCGCGAGCATCACGATTGATCAGATATGAATTCTATCGTATTTTATCAGGTTATATAAGATTTGCACAAAATTCTTATATAAAATTTAATTCAACATTAATTTAGTTAACTCATGAACCAAATTTTATATTTAAAATGATAGAATTATTCTATTTGTATTATATGTAAATAGAATATTTGCTCGTTTTCTATCAATTCTTTTTTTATCAGGGCCGTTCTCCATCGTCTGCTACGAACGCGACGGCTCGCATTTGGTTTCACGGTTGGTTGCGGTTGCGCTAATCGGTACTGTCAGTAGTCGATGTCGTGCAGTGCGGGCATTGCTGATTGCGGGGCGCGAATGTGAGCACTGTGAGCTTCGTACTCTTCCAGGAAAATAGATAAGATGAAGGAGGAACGGGAAAAAAGAAAGAAATGAGTGTTCAACCAACCCAGCACGACTTCTGATCGCGCAATGTGTCCGACGCATCGTCGCCGTTACGGGGATGGAGGCCGAGGTCCGGGTGCCCCCATTTAATCGAGTCTCGCGCTTCAGCGGTTTATTATTTCGGCGCGTGAATGACGTGTTGATGCGTTCGGTCTGGTCGCAAGTTCGCGATCCGAGTCTCGTGAACGCACCAGTGGTCAGCTAAGCTAATAAATCAGTGCGCGTTGGTTCGATCGCTCTTATCTGATCAAGATGGACCGCCAGGACACAGAGATCAGGAGACACGATAGTATTTTGGGTGTCAAGTCAATTAGACTAATGTGAAACGCGGCGATGAGGACGCCCGAGGTTTGATAAGTTTGATTAAGCGACCGTGATATTGAATGAAAAACGACGCGATTGCTCGACATAGCTCGCGAAGGAAAAAAGGGGAAACGCGTCGGTGAAAAGAACGTGCAGATCTGCATGGAATACATCATACTCGAGTCTTGTTCGGCTGCACAGTCGATTTTAGTCGATTCGATTCTAGTCATTTGTTCTAGTCCAAATGTCCAAATGCCAAAAGTATTACTCGATACCCCAAGTATGATGTATCAACTTGCGGTCACCATTGGATATCCTCCTACATGACTGAACGTTTGAATCAATAGGGAGCAGAACTGATATCAAAAAGCATATTATAGTTCATGAATACTTAGGACATGTTGTAACGCGTTACGCAATTGATTCCGCAGCATTTAGATATTATGATTTGATAATCAAGTGCAAGCGACACACGAGCGATATGCTTGAATACTATTAAGATGTGAGACATTTTGTATATTGGATGTACTTCACTTTGTATGACTACAAACGGAAATGATTACGTGTAAATTTAATATTAGTATAATTTTTTATTCGTTAAGAGCTTATCCATAATTTGAAATATAGAAATAATATTTTTGAGAATTTTTTTATGCTATATTTCAACGCATCTTCTACGACTATGATAGAAGAATTTTTTTAACTATAATTAGAGACGTATAAAAATTGATGATGTGATTCAACGAGCGATTACAGAAAGGGATAATATAAAAGGATATATGGTGATCGTGTTAAATGCTGCGAGTATTATGGATCAGAGTGAGGGAAATAACGTCTCTAGCGTTTCAAATAAATCAGAGGTTTCTCCAAAATCAAAACAAAAGAAAAAGTCCCTCTGTCGCATGCTCATGAACAAAAAGACCAAGGTCGGCTGCTTGGAATCCTCCTACAAAGATGGGGATTCAAATAGGAATTCCAAGATAGAGAGCTCGCAGCATGGATCTCAAACTAGCACCAAACTGTCTCTGTGCTGTGCTATGACTGAACGTAGCAGAACACCACCCCAGAGCTTAACCATTAGTAGACTTTCTCCAATGACGTTGAGTCATACCTCGGTCAAGTCCGAGGTAGCTTCCATCAATGTGGATCATGAAACAGATGTACCAGTTGAGCAGGAAGAGATGCATGTTGCAAATGATCAAGCCAAGGATCAGGTTCAAGCAATTCAAGAGACTGTAGTCAGAAGGAGTAATGTAGCAATAGGAAAGGAACAGCGTCCTACTACTTATATAGAAGGTAAGTTTCACAAATGTATCACAGCACTTGAATATTACTGATTTAGATATGAAATTTGTGTACTACATGGTAAAAAATATTAATTTTTATATTTGTATTGAAAACGGTCCATTCAAGTCCTTGTTAAAATTTTAGGTTGAATTTTTGACACATGTGTAGGTTTAAATATTTTGTGTTAAATTGATATTTAACATTTCTTAGTGTCAAAATAACACTAAATTTATGAGTAAGTGGACGAATAATAAAATTGTTTTAAAATGTAAATTTTAATATAAATTACATGTTAATTTAACATATCGTATATGTTAATTTTATTGAAAAAACATATTTTTCACAGTTTGCTTACAAATTGTATCACTATTATTTTTTTTGTGTTAATTTTTTTACGTAATATTTGTGTTGCTTCCTAACATATTTATCTCGTGTTAAATTAACATAAAAAGTGGATATTTGACTGGACTGTTTGGAGCATGTGAAATGTGTTAAATTTAACACAAATTTTCTAACTGTGTACACAGTAAAAACCATTCTGTACTTGTATTAAAATCGGTTCTTGTTAAAATTTTTGTGTTTTTAATATACTTGAGTGTTGATTTGACTTTAATGTGATTGTGTTATTGAATATTTTATGTTACTTTGATACTTTTCTTAATGTTGTGTTCTTAATGTTTGTTTGATACTTTTCTTAGTGTTAAGTCATCATTTTTGAGTAAGTAAACAAATAACATAAACATAATATAGTTTTAAAATGTACATTCTAAGTCTGTAACAGTTTAAAATGTATTTTAAATTAAACTTTTGTTCTAATGAATAAAAGATGAATGTATGTGTTAATTTAACACATTATAAATATTAATTTTACTGAAGAAAGATACTTTCACAATTTTTCTTTTCAAATTATGTGAAAGTGTTAATTGTTACATTTTTTGTGTTAATTTTTAATACAATATCTGTGTTGCATTATAAAATCTTGTGTTAAATTAACATATAACAAATTTGGGTGAATCATTTAGGACATGTATATTCATCAAGTATATTAAAGAATTTCGTCCATTTTACTGCGCACAATATCAATTATCATTTTAGATAAACAATATAGAAAAATTAAATAATTTTAGATCCTCAAATCTCTGCTAAATGCAATTCTAGTTTTTCAAAAATGTCATCCTATTTGTTTGATAGCTCATCATCAAAATTACTGAAAAATATTTCACTAACATTCTTCTCCGAAGATATCTTTCAGCAAGATATTTGAGATATACATCTTAGATGCCAAATGAATGACATCATGTGGGCAACTAAATTCTAAGTTCAGTAATGTGGGTAGAACAACCTATAGTGCGGGTACTATTCTTTCATGTATTGTCACTGTTTTAGACACAGAAATCTTGTGAAATGGAGAATGGATAAAACAGGATCTAGAAGTATTTTTAACTATGTAATAAAAAGATCATCGATTAAAGTATATCACAAGCAAAAATAGTAATATTAATCTCACACATATGATGAGATTCTAACATTAATCTATTAACATTAGCTATTTTAACTATTGATATTTATGCAGTTTTAATTTACTCTTTATACTTTATAATTGATGTACAACTCATTTTATATAAATGACCCAAGTACACACACACACACACACACATTTACGGAGTGTTCCCTAATGACATAGCGTTTACGTGCAGATAAAACGAATTAAATTAAGTCGAAAAATTCTCTATTTTTGCAAGTTTTTTTTAGTTACTCAATAAGCAAAATGTCTAAAATCAATGCATAAGACATTTTTAAGATCTTTTAAAGAATCATCTTTAAGATATTTAATAAAAAAAATCTTCTTTAAAGTATCTTAGATACAAAATTAACTCACGAGCGCTGTGTTAATAATTAGGATATATATATATATATATATATATATATATATACATACATATAATGGACGAAGTTTTTTTAACACAAATTTAAACAACTGTTTAAAAAGATCCCGTTATGATAAGCAAGTAGATCAGCATTAACGAAATAGTAAGCATTCAGAATGATGTTAATTTATTCTACAATAATGTGGAGGGAAAAGAGAAAAAAGATCTTCAGTTACCTCATATCTAATTTCAACTAAATGACACTCCTATTTTCCTATGCGCATTTTGCAATGTGATTTGATGATGCTCAGATGACCTTGAACATCCCCTCCATCTTTTACATTCTAAAGCATTCTATTCACTACATGGCACAGATAATGCTTCCAGTTGACGTGGAGTTAGTAAAGTATATCTTTGAGAGATACGTGCATGTGTTTTTCTTGATCAATGAGAGTATGAATAATCTACCGAAAATGTCGAACAAAAAAAGAAGGAAAAGTTTCCTTAACAAGTTACGTAGCATATTTAAGAAAAAAGACGAGTTAGAAGAACAATCAGATTTCCATAATAAGCAGAAAAAAATATTTGACGATAGGCAAACTGATGATATGGGAGGTGCATCTTGTAGTTCTGATCAAAAAATTGCAAAAGCTGTTGGCAGTGAAATTTGTGTAGCAATTTCAAGAAATAGTTTATCTGAAAAAGAAACATATATTGATAAGAATTTATCAAAAAATTGTAAAAACGTAGATATTATAAAAAGTGAAAGTTTCAGGTTTCCTAATGTAGATGATGATATAAATGAAAAGAATCATCAGAACGTTACAAAAAATAAGCAGCTGAATTATAAATTAGGATCGGACAGACATATGAATACAAAAATTACTTTTCTAAATCAAGATAACGATATAATAAATTCTCGTTATCCAGGAGTTACTGGATTATCTTTAGGAGATACTGGGAAAGTGCATCATGATAATGGAACGAAAAGTTATAGTTCTGACTCTAAAAACGCAATATTACAATCTCTTAACAATACTAATATTACGAGCGGTACGCGTAAATTTTTAGTAAAGGAAACAAAGGTGATTTCTCAAGAGAGTAGTGAAGATAGTGACTTCTCTGCAGACTCAATGGAAGATTCATTCGAAGATTCTTCAGAAGATGAAAATGAACATCTGATTGAGTCTGAGAAAACTCAAAAATACTTTAAGGATGAGTACTTTACAAAGGGAAAATATATCACTTATTTCTTCCTGGAAATGGAACGGCAGTTATACAATCCTACAGATGTTTACAGTATGGTTCAGTATCATAATACTGATTGCGAAAAACCAGAAAAAAAAGGTACAAAATGATATACGAAATTTATACGGTGCTTAAAATGTATAACTCTTTCTGTTTTTGCTAGTATTTTACATTTTATTCTTACAAACTATTGAATTTTTTCTTCAAAGTTTTTTCTTTAGCATTATAATAAATTATTAAATTGGCAATATTTTGCATATTCTAGCTCTGTTAAGAAACCGTATATACAATTATTTTATGTCTGGATTAGATTAGAAACATAATACATTTAACGCTGTGATGTTGTTCGTACGCAGCTATAATTGTTTGTATGTTACGTATCTCTATCTTTTCCTAATTAATTTAGATTACTAGAAAATATGTGTAAATACCTATATATTTTATAGGATGACTGTATGTAGGTTTTATATAGTTGTTTAAGTTAAATATAGGCTACTACTTATGTTAGATTTAAAACAAGTACAGTACTATTTAAAGTCAATTTGATAAATTGCTTGATTTAAATTCAAGTAATAATTGGTGCTGTTCTTTTTTCAAATATATTAATCAAATAACTAAATGGTTTTACTGATGTACATAAACAAATGTTTAATTTCAAAATACGAGTTCAAGATATTTTTATCTAGTCAATGATAACAAATCTTATCTAATTTCATCATATTACGAATCTGCACGGTTAGTGCCAAGATTGTAGTAGGCGGCAATTGAAACAATTTAGTTTCATTACAACGGAATGCTATAATTTGTTATGAAATTAATTTTTAGGCACGAAGTGTATTTGCTCCATCAATATATATGTTCTATGATGTATATTTTTTGCTTTCGAAAATGTAATGGATGATTCTTTCTTTTACGCAATTACAACGCATAATTTCCATTAATCTCACGCATAATGTATAATTTTAAATTGTTTCAGGTGAATATTCTTCCTCCGGATCGCTATCGCCGAGTATATCAGGACAATTACGTCGTAGATTGCTTCATAGGAGATCTGCGGATAATTTGATCGTAGACTCACCTACAAGTTCTATGAGACATTCTAGTCCAGATTCTATTAAAAGTGCACCGATCCAGCATAAGCCACGTTCAACGTCCCATGATGCGTTGTCTAAAAAGAATCGTTACTTTCGTCAAACGACAGGGGCGTCTATGGATAGCTTGGCAAAGCAATCATTACTTGCTGCACAAGTACTTAATTTAATTCCTACTCAGAAAGCACGGGAAAGGTATATTTTTCCTCAGAAAATTATCTGAAATGATTATTATCCGATTGCTAAAACCAATTGATTTTGTAGGAATTTTCTTCATGGAAGAATCGCTGCCAATTCCTTACTCGGACCAATGGAACTTGAGAAAGTATTGCCTAATCGAGAATTAAAAATTTTTATCGGCACGTGGAATATGAATGGTCAGACTCCGCCAAAAGAATTGAACGACTTTATGTTGCCATCCGACATAGAGACTGTTCCCGATTTGTTAGCCATAGGAACACAAGAGTCATGTTCTGAACGACATGAGTGGGAGGCAGCTCTGCAAGAAACTGTCGGTCCTTCGCACGTGCTACTAACTAGTAGTAATCTCGGTACACTTCATCTTGCATTATTTATAAGACGAGACTTGATTTGGTTCTGTTCTATTCCGGAGGAGGATAACTTTTCAACGAGAACTGGAACAGCATTCAGAACGAAAGGCGCAGTAGCTATAGCTCTTATGATATTTGGCACTAGCTTTCTCTTTGTTACTGCTCATTTGACCGCACATCAAGACAAAGTAAAAGAACGGGTCAATGATATAAAGAGAATCGTCAGAAATCTTGATTTACCTAAAGAGTTACCTATCCGACACAAAAGTAAAGGTATTAATGTCGTTAAAGCTTTAATAGTCTTACGTTTTACATTGTATCTAATAAATATATATTGTTTATTTTTTATTTATTTATTATAGATGTAACTCAAAATTTCGATTGCGTGTTTTGGTGCGGTGATTTAAACTTCCGTCTAGCTCAACCGAGAGAGGAAGTGATTCAATGGATCACAAATACATGTTTTCCACAAGAATCACCGATAAACATGCGCAAAGATCAATTGAAAAATATCCTAAACGAAGGCGCAGTGTTGCGTGGTTTCGAAGAAGCTCCAATTATGTTCCCTCCCACTTACAAATACGATCCGGGGACGCAGAATTTCGATTCTAGCAGCAAGCAACGCACTCCGGCGTACACCGACAGGATTCTTTTCAGAGGGAAAGGTCACACCAGAGGATACATTAGACGCGTTAGCCATGAGATTTCTAATTCTAAGGACGGGGTTATAGAATGCTTGATATATGATTCTGTTCCAAGTATGTGCACGTCGGATCACAAGCCAGTCTGGGGAGTCTTTAAAACCACATTGAGGCCGGGTATCGATACGTATGTGTCTGTTATTTATTGACGTTTGAAGAGATGATGGTCATATAGCTTGAATCCTTTTGTATGTATTAGATACAATCTATATATGCTGTTATTTATTTTTAGAATTCCGCTTGGTGCTGGACTTTTCAATCGTGAAGTATATCTGGAAGGTATTAGAAGGCGCGCGGCGGCGATGGATGATTCTCTTGAAACTTCAAAAGTTTGTTCAATTCAATAAAGAAATTAGAAGCTATTGTGAGAATGTATCAGCAGAATGGGTAATGTATTTATAGATAAAGATTTGTTTTTTTATTATAACAGGCAGTATGAAAGAATGATCGCTTTGTATCATTCTTACAATAGATGTCACATTTCTTTTGTACGATTTATGTACTCTGTACGCTAAGTCTGTCCATTTTTATAGCGGTGACAAGAAATACTTTTTTAGTAAGATTTGTATAATAAATTACAATTACGAATGAACACCGTAAAAGTCTAGTCAACCAGTGAAATAAACTCGTTTAATGAAATGAAATCTAGATGAGGATTTTATAAATGTATCATCAATATATTCCTGACATTCATATTGTGCCACAGACATTAGAGAGGTAAAATGTTATTTGGCTTTATGTGGCCGACTTTGTCAAAAAATTACAAAAAAATTACATTCATTTTGTGACACTGCTAGTTTAGTTAGATAAATTTGTTATAATAATTCTGTATTGCAGTATTTATCAAAATGTAACATAACTAACATCTCAGACGTTAAAAAAATTACATAGTGATGAAAAATAATTTTATAAATATTAAAATATATATTTATGTAATTTTTAACTGCTACTAATGGAATAATGATAACAATTTATAGGTCAAATTTCGTATAAAATGAGTTTTCTAATTTTTATGTTCAATTAAATTAGAAGTAATACGAATTGTAGACCAAACTATTGGGCCAATAAGATATTAGAGCAGGGTTTCTTAAACTTTTGTGAATCGTAATCTACTTCATAGAATAACAAACTCCAGGACTCACCTAGCTTTAGTGGATATGGAAAAGCAGGGGGAAGGGAGGGGGATAAGAATTAATTAATTTATACTTAATTTTAATTTTGCTCTTTTTTTTTAATTTTTTTGTTAAAACTTTTATTAATATATTTTTTAAACGTATGAGATGTACGTGCGCTTGTTTCCTATATATCTTTCTATTAATAATAATCTTAATGTCAACATTGATACAAATTATTTTCAGATCAAAGAAGTTGACAATTACTTAACTTATTTTGTAATTTAGTTTTAATTCCTGCCAATCGTTAAAAAGTCAATTTCACACGTACGAAGTGAAAGGGAGCAGCACTTTTAATATAATGAAATGTAATTTAACATTCTAAAATTTTTCACGATTCACCAAAAATCGATTTATGATTCATCAGTGAAAGCGACCCACATTTTGAGGATCCCTATATTAGATAATATTCGCAAAATTTAAATAATACGTTTGTTTATTAATCTTTATATTCTTATTTACTGGGACCATTTCTTATGTAAAATCTTAAAAAAAGATTTAAAACAGTAGAATATCTTTCCCGAAATGTTTTATATATACAGATTCTTAATCGCTACATCAACGCGTAGCATCTTTTATGCTCCTTCCAGTTATAGTCGATAATTCATCTCACAATAAAAATGTTGGTATAGTTATTAAGATTCACATCGCATTATATACTCAGGATGCCCTAGACTTTGCATGACATCCATTAATACATCTTGAGATCATTTTGATAAGAAAATCCTAACATCAAAATGTCGAGGCTACAGATATTTTTTAAATGAGAAGAATTTCAAATTAACAATTAAATTGTTCGAAATTTGTGTGCTCAGACATGGCACATTGTATCGTAGTGAAGTTGTTTAGAAGAATAGAAGAAAATAAAATTAATGCTTGGAAACCAATATTGCTAGTTTGTTCAAAGTTATCTCTCATGTCGCGATTTTCTCAATATTTTAGCTATAATTTGAGGTTTTTTGTATTTTTCTTTCTAAAAGTTACTCGGAAATCCTCCTAAACTTCCAAAAAATCTCCCAGTAATAAAGAAATCTCCAAATCTGATAGAATTGTAGAAATTCTACTAAATTGGCAACACTAATTTTCTATTGTGCAATATGCTATGCCTAAGCATACGAATTTTGGACAGTTCAATTGGCTAACTTTAAACTTTCTTATTTAAAAATTATTGTAATCTCCACATTTTGGTATTAGAATTTTCTTAAAATGATTTTAGAAATCTACTGAAAACGCGAAAGTGTTTGGCACCTCGTGTGTGTGTGTGTGTGTGTGTGTGCGCGCGCGCGCGCGCGCGCGTGTGTGTGTGTGTGTGGTAACTACGTTAGTAATTAATTGGTAAATAGCATGGTCATGTTAAATAGTGTTGTGTTATCGATTTTAAATAGTCTATAGCGTTAAAAGATAATGTTCTTTGATAATGAGTGATCCTATTTCTAATTTATTGTAGATAATAATGGCAAATTACTAATTATAAAACCCCAAACACAATATTGTTGCAGAATAATAATATATGCACAAATAAGGTGGCTAAACTAGCATTAGATCTAACGTTTGCTATATCAGAAATATATGATGTGAATCGTATTATATAATAAGTAATTAATATGACTCTTATTTACATTATTTATTTAATTAGGAATATTAAAATTACACAATTTCCTAAGTACAAATATATATATTTTTCAATTCAATTATGATGTTATTATGTATCTTATTGCTTTGTCTTTATGATAAATTTATTTTGTTGTTACTTTTTGGTCGTTTTATATTTCACATTATTCTTAAAAATCTTATATCTAAGATTCTAATACATGAAATAGTATGTATCTAAGGAATGCTGTATGTTCCTCTTTTCTCTAATATACTAACTGGAGAAAAGAACAGTAACAAAGATTACTTTGATAAAAGAAGCAATACGCAAATTATTAACAAAATAACGTAATATTTATATGTTGAGATGAACAATATAAACTATAAACAAATTATATATAAATATTAAACTCCACAATATTTAGAATGGTGTTTAATAAGTTCCACTAAATATAGAACATATATAAATGTTTAATAGAAAAAAAGTGCTTAGACCTAATTAAAACATAAAGTATTAAAAAAAGACAAATATATGATGTACTACATGTTAGGCATTAAGTTAGGTGATATTAAATTGTAAGTTTAAAGAAAAGATGTGATTTAATGATATCGTTTTTATTATCAAACATAATGTATTCACTTACGAGCAAAATTTCAAAGTTGGAACATAATTCTGGAATACTCGCACTCCAAACAAATAAAATCAAAAGATTAATCTTAAATTGGAAAAATATTATTATATATGTCTTGATAGAGGCATTTCGTGTCATGCGTCAAATGCATACTTTAGTGATTTGTGATGACTTCTTTGTAATTGCGTAGACAGGTTGCTAAACAAGGTGCCTAAAAACATCTTTTAGTGTTTCTAAGCCTTCTACAATGAAGCGAGACTAAAAACTGTCGGGGTCAAGATCTTTAAGTCTACTGAGCAGGTTGCCTTAATCATGCCTTACTTAAATCGTTATATATGTAGTTACCCTTGATCTCTGTGCACGTACAATTTTCTTAAAATTATATTTCATTTGGATTTTCGTTTTAGAAAAGAAAGAAAAAATGCGGTACAATATGTAATCTATGTTGTAGTCTCTTCTGTAATGATATTTAAATAAAAATTCCTGGAGAGTAAGCGTATTTTAATGAACATAATTTGGCTTGTAATATGTTGATTATCTTATCTAAATCGCATCAATCAAAGAAGCAGCAAAAGAGTATTATAATTAAATTTTTATATGAGATGTAGAAATCATACACAACATAGGTTATTGCCTGTTGTATTGTCTGTTGTAAAACATATAAATTTAATTCAATAAGCATTTGTTAAGTAAAAATCATTTAATACATTGCACAGCAATTTTTTGGAGATATTTGGTTTTTGTAGTGCATGATCTGAATCGTGATGCAAGTAGACAAGGTGTGTTCTTGCGCATATTTATTTGCTGCAATCAATCAGAACTTGATCTTTTTTTCAGCGAATTTTGTTTCAATATACCTGCTATGACAGATATGATTTTAACATATTGTAGAGCATGTTAAAATATAAAATTTATAACATACCATGTTTTATATTGATATTATTTATATGGACTTGAATTTCTATCCATATTTTTCTGTATATCTCATCTTTGAGAACGAAACAAAATTTATTGATTTATATTTTGTTAGGATTACAACTTTTGCAACCTTTCACATAACACGTTGGCATTACTATTTATTACCTATTCATTTATTATTATTTATTTCCATTTATTTATTACCACTTATTACTTATTTATTTGTATTAATTTCAAATTTTATGATGTATAGTTAAAATGACAGAAAATAGAGCCAGCGCATTGCTATGCATAAACTTGTCTTAGTTATGAGCACATCTTATCTACTTGCATCATGAATTTGAATAATGCTACCTGCCCCTTTTTCAGTTATCTTTGTACTCTTGTACTGTGATACATTTTCAAACATACAGGGTCAAGCAGTTGAATCTGACAATTTTCTCTGTTATAAAGGAATGACAAGATCTAAAAGAAATAATCTTTTAATATTGTCATTGATTTATAAATTAAATATTTGTACATCTAGCAGTATATACCAGCAATTTTTCGTAAAAATTGTTCATTATTTCGTAGACTTTAACATTAATTTAATTTTAGGAACTTGCTTTTATTTTTAATTTGAACGACGCATTTATTTTTATTTGAAAAATATTTTAAGATTTATTTGAACATCTTTTCTTTGCGGTAGCCTCATTTTATGTAAATATAAAGAAATAGATAAAAATTGAAATTTAAAGATATATTAAACATATTTTGAAAACATTCAAAAAATTATGAAAAAGATACAGATTGTTCTTATATTGCATTTGAAAATAGTAGAAAAAATTTAGCAGCGATTTTCTACACGGATAAATTAATAAAACACGGATAAATAAATTTTCAATAATAATTTTAAATATATAAATCCTAAATCATTTAAATAAATAAATTCAAAATGATTTATAATATAATATATACTTTCATTATGATGCAGAGATTAGTTGTTCTGTAAAAAAAAATAAAATTATTTTATTTATTTATTTATTCATTTACCAAACAACTAAATGGACAATTACAATGAAATTTGTATAAATTATCTTGAACACTTAAAGTACGTACATAAAAAAATTGAGGTTTTTTTCTTAATATTATAAAAAATAATTTAATTGTTAATAACAAAACATAGACTATATAAATAAATTATAAAAATGTGTTATGAGATAAAAATATAATTTTATTTACACATAACATTCATATTGTATAGTTAATTTGAAGTAAAAAAATATTAAACACATTTTCAAATTTAATTTTGCAGAAACTGTATGACCAATTAAGATATATTAAACGTGACAATTACAAGATGTTATTTCTAGAACTAAACTTATAAATAAATATGAAGAATTATTCTTATTGAGGGTTTACGAAATTTCCATTCCATCTAATACTCTTTCATTCAAGTCTCTGTATCAACTTTTTATAAAATCGAGAATCGGAATTAGGACATGAGTACGAATCGCTTTCACATAGGAATTACATTCCTTTGAAAGATCATTCCATACACAACTAATAAGGAATAAATACCTTTAACGATCCAAGCTGGATTTTAAATGCTTCAATAATTCGATTCTTATATTATCATGTAAATTGCACGCCGAATTGATTTTTCAATTTTGAAACGCATTATTCCTTCATATTTTACTTGTTGCTTTAAATCCTATAACTTTTTTACACGCTTGAAAAGATTGTTAGATCCTATCGTTGAATCCTACGGAAAAAACAGTTTTGCTAAAATATCTGAAAATTCAACTTTTTCATCTCTAGTAGAAAAAATTCTTATAATATTTTATGTAAAGAATTCTAAGAAAAATTTTCCCCTGAATTTTTCCCTTTCAGTCTGAAAATAATTTTATTAAAATGGAGTAAAAAATGCTTATATATTTTCTTAAAAATTAACACAATGTCATGGCTTATTTCGAGTTATAATTAAATTAATTTTAAATTAATATAATTAACAATGTTAATTTAATTATAGCTCAAAATAAGCCATGACATTGTGTTAATTTTTAATTTTATTAAGTTATCAAAATAAACGTTTAAGTATAATGATAACGTAAAAAATTTAAGATTCTAGCAATTAGTTTGAATAGCGCCGTTTCAAACCGGAATGCAACGAGTGCACTCGGATGGCCGCCTTGCAAGGGTTGTCAACGTGTCTTTAAAAATAATCGTACAATTGTGTGTATGTATGCATGCGTATGATTTTGATTAAAGCCGTGATGTAGAATTCATTTGAATTTAAGAGAAGATTGATTCGGATTGTTTGAATAGAAAAAAGTGGCGGGACGCTCTGCACTCGGGCGCAACAAATCTTTGAAACAACGCTAAGTTTTTTACATAATTATTTTGATAGTCCAATAAAATTATTTTCAAATCTGTGTATACATCAATAGTTAAAGTTTTAGATATTCTAGCAAAATCATTATTTCTGTGTAGTGATATCTTGTTATTGGAAAACTGCATACGTATGTGCGTACATCTAATTAATAATCGCAGATTAAAAGCGCACAAATGACACGATCCAAAAATCAGCGCAAGATATATAAATTTTTTTTTTTTATCAAATGCGCCGTGTATGAAGAAATACACGCCTATGCGGATGAGATGAATTCTCATGACGCTCGCCAAAATGATGAACGGTAGAAATTCTATTTGAATGTACTCAACTATTGTTCTGTATGTGCTTGTACATTTAAATAAACAATTTAAAAACCCATCGTTGAAATATCATCTACAACTTTTACTCAAATCTATCTCTATTCCCCAGCGTGTATCGAAGGATTAAAATAAACAAATAAATTATTATGAAAGTAAAATTTTTTTCTTATAACTTTTTATGTATCTAATTTCTCAAAATTTATAATTTTGTATAATTTTATAAATTTTAAAAAATTTCTCAGATTTTTAATTTATAGATAGAACATTTTTTACGAGTATTGAAAAAGTCTACGTTTTTTTCTAGAATTCTTTATATATGAATTCTAAAATGTTCTAAGATTTCTATAATTTCTAAAGAAAAATTAAAAAATTTGAAGAAATTTAAGGTATTTAGATGATCAGATATGTTTATAAATTTGAAATGTGATAAATTTTTGAAAATATGAGAATATTTTTCACTAAGAAAGCATTTTGAATTTCCTCGTTCGAACAAACATATACCTAAATCCTAACATGCGTCTCACTTGCTTAATGTGAGCTAGTGTGAGCGATTGTGTTACTGAGTGTTCTATTAGAAGAGGGCTGCGATTGTACACGTCGCAAATTCCGTATATAACATCACTAATTGGCTAACTTAATACTAAAACATTATCATTGGTGAAAAATCACTAGGCATCATTGATATGAGTGTAGGCAAACGAAGCTTTTTCAGAAAGTCTTTTCTATTAGGGCCATTAAATTTGTAATGAGAGCGGCATATTTACACATAGTTTAATTGCACACGTCACACTCATTCTGTTCCTAGTAATTTTTCACAACATGAAAATGCGCCTTCAGGAGCGTTTTGAAGATTTTCCTTTTTCGACCACATTGGCTAGTGACATTCGTAGTGAGGATAGAATCATGTCCCGTGTAAATGCCGGGCCCGTAAAAAGAAATGTTTATGAATTTGGGTTTACCAAACTTCCGTGAAAGATTTTATTCTATAAGCTATAATATACGTTACTATGTATTTCGAGTAAAATTTTCTTCGGAGAGGAAGTTTTGGAACGTAGCCTTAATAAAGTTGTACTAGGGCATCTAGGAAAATTTACAAATGTATACTCGAATCAATTACGAGGGTGCTGATCACATGACTTGTTGGCATCTCTTTTCTGTACGTGGTGGTCACGTGACGGTCTTATTCCGCGCATCTAATTCGCGCAGGCAACACTTTTACATAAGGAAAATGTAGGGAGTTAGCAGTCTAGTGTAATATATAGAAATCTGTGAGCGCAACCGTGCAGCCGAGTCGCCGCCATTTTGTTTATTTTCGCGAGACAGAGAGAGATCCGTGAACGACGATCGCGACGTACGGGATCGGCCCGCGCGTATTCGTTCGTGTTCGTCGAAATAAACGTCCGGCTGTACGAGCCGGAAGGTGAGAAATAGTAAAATAGATAAGAAAGGATCTGCTGCAAGAACAACGGTACAGGTGGGTTCGCTCGTGGACGGAAGTCACAGCGAAGTCGATTGAGAATTAGAGAGTGAGCCCGATCGAGGAGAACCGTAGTGGCGACGACAACGAGCGGATTCGAGACTCGAGTAGAGAAAGAAAGAGAGAAAGAGTGAGGAAGAGTGAAAGGGGGAAAAGGAGCGAAAGAGAGAAAGAGAGGGAGGGAGAGAGAGAGAAAGAAACGCGAAGTGAGTAACGGCGCGCAACATTGTCAACGTCGTCTGCGATCGTCGTCCTCATATACAACCGTCGTTACAACCGTCGACATAGTCCGGTAGTCGGTGATCGCGTCATCGCTGAGCGCCGGTAAAGCGCACAGCGGAGCGGAAACAGTTTCACGGATCGGGATCTTGCGCGCGCGCGCGCGGCAGGGAGGAAGGGGGGGGAGGTCGGTGCGCGAGGCGCCGCGCCGGAACGAGAGGCGAGACGGCCGTCGTCGACCGTCGTCGTCGTTGCCCGCCGCCGTCGCCACCACCAACCAACCAACCAACCAACCAACCAACCAACTAACCAACCAACCATCACCACCACCGCCGTTCCGAGCTCCGATTACGGACTAATACCATCAGCATCACTAACATTATCGCTGTCTCGTCACTAAGCTAGAGCACTACTAGCAGTGGCAGCAGTCACAACTACCACCTACCACAAACATCGTCACAAATCCGTTGCTACCGTCGCCACCACCGCGAAGATCGCACTGATCGCAGTTGATCGCAGTCGTGGCGACACTCGGAGCAACTCGGTGGCGCGTACGATTTACGAAGGAAATAGGGAATATAGAGTACAACGGATAGTACGGATACTCTAGTCGCGTATTTAGCGATTTAATAATACGAGGGTGGAATATATGCTGTGGGCGTCCCCCGTACGAGTGGGGGCACTTGATGGCCGCAGAAATTGGGCGAACTGCGAGCAAACATCTATCGACGGAGTGCGGTAAAGCGACGTCGCTATCGAGTAGCGACGTAGGCTTCGATAGTAGCCGGGTAATCGTTGGAACGGAACAGCGACAGCAGTTGCAACAATCGCATTATCAGCAACAACGTCAATCGTCGCCACCGTCGCTGCAGCAGCAACAGCAGCAACAACAGGATCGGACTGATCGGACTTCATTGGCTACGGTACAAATCCGAAAGGCGCTCGGTAAAACGACGACGACTCCTCCTCCACCTCCTTCTCCTCCTTCTTGCCGGAATCGCGTACCGTTTGCGATCGCGCAGCTAACAGCGGAGAACAATCAGCAACAGCAGCAGCAGCAGCAGCCGCTGATCAACGCGAACAACGTAACCTCGACGGCGGAGGCCGTCACCGAGGTACCCGGCGCCATCAAAACGACCATCAACATCGGCTTCGCAATGAACCACGTAAACGATCAGGAGAACCTCAAGCAGCTCAGCCTTGCACCTATTCAGGTTAACGAGGTCGAAGAGATGGACACACAGGAGGGTGAGTGTATCTCTCCATCTATCTCTTCAATTCATCTATCTATCTATCATTTCATCTACACCCTATCTTTCTAGCTATTTTGCCACACACACGCACACGCGCGCGCGCGCGCGTGTGTGTGAGGCTGCAGCTATGTATATTATCTGTATGTATATGTACTTTTGTATACATATATCTATCTACCTCTATCTCTCTCTTTCTCATCTTGCTTTGCTGGGAAGTGCCAGAGCATTCAATAAGGAAGGAGGAAGGAAGGAGAGAAAGAGTGAGAATGAGGGGGGAGAGAGAAAGAGAGAGCGCAAGGGATTTGTTATGTATGTGTGTGCGCGCATACATGGTATGTGTGCGTGCGTGAGAGAGAGAGAGAGAGAGAGAGAGAGAGAGAGAGAGAGAGAGAGAGAGAGAAGGGGCTCTTCTATGTCGGAGCTCTTCCCCAACTTTCTTCGAATTTTCTTTCCTTTTTTTCGCCCGATCGTAAGATCAAGAAGCGCATGTTTGCGAAATCGTTTTTATATTTAGAGGAAAGACATGTGCAAGCTTTTTCATGCATCTACAGATTACTATACGGAACGATCTAGCAAGCAATTTATTTATTTCGCGCGTTGCTTCTGCTAGCACTATGACTTGATATCGAACATTCGTGATTGGCTTCCTATAATGTTAATAAGCGCCACTAGCGCTTGTGAAATTTTCGTTTCACTTTAGACTTGTATTTACAAGAATATTTTGTGTTACTGACATTGAATATTAGAAAATAATTACAAGTACATATTTATGTATATATAAATGAAAAGATGTGTTAGTTTTTTTATAGATAAACATTTTTTTTTACAATTGTGGAAAAGGTCGAGCAAATCTTATAAAGTATAGTCTTTATATAGTCTAACTGTAGCTCGTGTTAACAATGTCGTTATGCAAATTATATAATATTGTAATATTGTTTTATTCGACTTTCTTGAGCTTTTTTCTTATTATTTTATTCAATATGAGAAATAAAATATGTTTCTTTTTGCGTGAGTAATGTGAAATTATGTATTGTATTATCTAAATTACTAAATAATATAATAAATAATACAAATTTTAAAAATAACGTGCATTGATGGCAAATTAAATATATCTGATTGTAGATAGATAATATAGAACGAGGCATTACGTCATAGTTCCATTATCAGAAATTTTCGTGGATATATAAATGTAATCACTGCTGATAAAGCTTATTGTACTATTGTATGGCTGCTAAACAGTTAATATTTGATCAACTTTTCCACAGTACATCTAAAAATTGGTGATAAATTGATGCACGCGCGATTCTGTATTTTTATATTATTTATATAATATTAAATTTAGTGTGAAAGAAACAGTGTACTTAGTGCTGCTGCGAAATGTGACTATCAATTTATAACTTTATAATGTTCAGCTGGTGATTAATTTTTGTTTGTTTTCTCTTTGCTTTCTTCCTACTGGAATCATTATATTTGCCACCAAAGCGTTCCACATGAAGTGTCATTCTATACATTGTAATTTTTATATTTTTTTAGAAAAGATCTTTCAGAATTGCCATGTTGCTCTAGGTAAATCAATTGTTCCGTATCAATATTAAATTATATTGCAGTTACTTGTGCAAATATATGATATTTATATTATTAATATATAATTTGATATACAAAAATATGTATACATATGTTGCAAATTGTTTAATTAATAAAATTTTATAAGCATTTTGTTTATCAAATTTTTACTGTGAAATATAAAGTTAAATTTTTATTTTTATTATTTTGTATGTAAATCTTTTTCTATTTTAAAATGTTTATTAGGTTTATTCTACTATTAAAAAGATAAATATTAACTTTTGTAGAAACCCCAAATGATGGTGGGGGAGACGGAACTGACAACCGTCCTATAAATGGTGAACCAGAATTAGCATGTATAGTTCAGGATCAAGAAATGGAGGAAGGTATGAATCTGATGATGTTTTATATCATTTTATTTGTTCAAATTATTTTAGAAATAATCTTGCAATATATAAAATTTATGCTTTTTAAATAATATTATTTTTGCTTTTGTTTATTTGATATTAATTTTATATATTAATTATTTTTATTATATTCCATAAATTTTATGTTTCTTTTCTATATATTAGATGAGGCCCGATCAGAAGCTACTTTTCGATATTCTGTTGAGAATATATCTAAGATGAAGGATTCACAATTGTCCCCTGCATGTTATGTCCGTAATTTACCATGGAAAATAATGGTGATGCCACGGTCAAGTCAAACACAGGAGAGACAACCACAGAGATCTCTTGGATTTTTTCTTCAATGTAACGGAGAGAGTGAATCTACATCTTGGAGTTGTTACGCTGTTGCTGAACTGCGTCTTCTTTCTTGCAAGGAAGCACAAGAACCATTTAGCAGAAGTAAGTGAGATTCCATCCTTTAATTACATTTATTAATTATATATACGGCATTAGTTCTAATTTAAGAATGAAATTAACATTTCTTTGCATTATAATGTGATATATTTTTATAGAAATTCAACACCTTTTCTACAGTAAAGAGAATGATTGGGGCTTTAGTCATTTTATGACATGGCAAGATGTTTTAGATCCTGATAGAGGTTTCATAAAAGACGATTCAATTACTCTTGAGGTAGCATATTTTTATTAACTTATATTTTAAATAATACTAATTTTTTTCAATATTTCTCATTCTATCTGTTACTTTAGTTATAATATCCAAACAATATAATTTAACTATAATGATTCATTCATTAAGTTGTTTTATTTACTGAGGATAATTTGATATGAATCAAAACGTTTTGAGAAAATATTTACAATTTAATACTTTTTTTTTTTAACACTAACTTTATACTCGGCTTTATTGATTTTGTTTTAAATTTTAATCTTCTGAGCCATTTAGATATTTATTATTATAATTTATTCTACAATGAAATTTATAGCTATAATTATATTTATATAATTTTTAAATATCTAAAAATATCTATATATTAAGACTCCGAACAGTCACAGTTATATTGAATCAGCAGAAGCGAGAAATAATTCGTTGATTTTTATTGTCATTTGTAAATAAAGACAATTTGAAAACAAAATAATTATAAGATTACTTTAAAACAAATGTAAAAATAAATGAATTGTAATAATAGATGAAAGTTATCCTTATCCTTTCTAACAGTCAATAATCGTAAAAAGCGATAAAAGGCATATGAAGTGTGTAAAAAAACTTTTATTCAATGCGCATGCAAAGTCTATTTTCACTTTTATCACTTTTTATGATTATTGATTGTTAGGTGAGATAGGCATAGTTTTTGTTATTTTTACAAATGTGTTAAAAAGCAATCTCATCATTTTGTTTTATCCAAATTATCTTTATTTACAAATGGCACGCAATAAAAATTAACGTATCATTTCTCGCTTTTGATATCTCGATTCAATGACTGTGGTGATTACTCAAAAGTCTTAAAATATTTCTGTAATAAAATATATCATGTTAAACAGCATTTTGACAGAATTAATACAAGTGTCAAATATATGAATGACACTTAATTTCATGGAGAATTGGGAAGCTAAGTTTTCTTTCATAATGTTTTGTCTTAAAATATTAAAATTTATAAAATTTTTAATTTATAAGAAAACAAAATGTTTGGTTTTGTAAGAATTTTTCTTAAAATTAAATGATATTTGAATGAAATGAATTGAAATGATATAGATGAAGATTGTGATAATTAATATTAAACAACACTTGTAATTCCATAAGATTCATATTGCATATTTATGTTACAGTTTTATAATGTTTCGTTTAATTTAGGTTCATGTAGTGGCTGATGCACCTCATGGAGTTAGTTGGGACAGTAAAAAACACACGGGATATGTAGGCTTGAAAAATCAGGGTGCTACATGTTATATGAATTCTTTATTGCAAACTCTCTATTTTACAAATCAAGTAAGTGAAAGCATTTTTATGATATATGATAAATTGTATATATCTAACATTTCTTTTAATTTATCTGTGTTCTCTTTAGTTGCGGAAGGCAGTATATAAAATGCCAACAGAGAGCGACGATTCAAGTAAGAGTGTTGCACTAGCCTTACAAAGGGTGTTTCATGAGTTACAGTTTTCCGACAAGCCTGTCGGTACAAAGAAATTAACCAAAAGTTTTGGATGGGAAACACTGGATTCTTTCATGCAACATGATGTGCAGGAATTTCTACGAGTGGTAAATATATTGAACATTTTATTGAATTTATATATACTTGAATTTTTAGTATGTAACATTTATTGCATATAAAATGTTTCATTTTAATTATAATTAAAACAGTCAATTCTATAAGATTTTAGGGAAAAATATTTCAGACAAAAGTTGTGAGGTTCAAAAAAGGTACCATTAGTTTGACCTTGTATAGGATCACCAAGGTCAAATCAATGATATCTTAAATTCTCTTTTTAACTTTACAACTTTGTCTGAAATATTTTTTTGTAAAATCTCGTGATTTTTCAAAAATTGACTGTTTTAATTAAAATGGGACACTTTGTATATATTCATGTGTACATATTGAGCGCACATACATATACACACGTGCATACACACACACACACACACACACATATACACACACAGACA
>NW_017259222.1:627484-650122 GCF_001594045.1 Atta colombica
GTGCCAAAATTGTTTGAAGGAAAAATGGTCTCCTTTATCAAGTGTAAAAATATAGACTACAAATCCACAAGGGTTGAAACATTTTATGATATACAGTTAAATATAAAGGGCAAGAAAAACAGTAAGGATAAAAATTAATATTATATTTTTATCTATAATGTTTGAGTAACAAAGAACTAATAAATTTTTTGTATTTCAGTTTACGAATCTTTTAGTGATTATGTGAGTACAGAAAGTCTTGATGGAGATAATAAATATGATGCAGGAGAACACGGATTACAGGAAGCGGAAAAAGGCGTCATCTTTTCATCGTTTCCACCAGTTTTACACCTACATTTAATGCGTTTTCAGTATGACCCGGTTACGGATTGTTCAGTCAAATTTAATGACAGGTAAGAAATTCAAATTCATTAATTTGCTTATTTTAGTTATAATGATCATACAATATGATTATATTTTAAAAAGTACAAAGGATATTAAAAAGGGTCATTCAAAAAAAGTATAATAAAAGGAATGTTTTTTTTTTGTAGATTTTGATCTCTTGGTATGATAAAGTTATTAAAAAGTTCATAGTGTTTGGGGAACTATGAAAATTGAATTGATACGAACATGGTGTATTTATCTAAGTTTCAATATTTTTGTTTAATTAATTAATTTTCAAGGTGTTCCCCAAACATTACGAACTTTTTAATAACTATTGTTTTCAAGAAGTCAAAATCTACAAAAAACTATTTTCTTTACTTATATCTTTTTGCATAAAAGTTTGCTCTAATTTTTTGGAAGATGTTAGAAAAGGGCCAATTTTTTCTCAAAAAGATGTAAATGAAAGTTTTTTGTTGATTTTAATCGGGATACACGATAAATTATAAAATTATTAAAAAGTTCGGGCATTTGGAAAACACCTCAAAAATTGAGCAAAAACATTGAAATTTGATTCGTGCTTAATTTTTTTTAAGTGTTCCTATTCACTTCGAATTTTTTATTAATATTATCATATTCAGATTAAAGTTTGTTAAAAAATACCACGTTTACTTGCACGTTTTTGCGCAGAAGTGAGTCTCTTTCTAACATTCTTCTTTCTATAAAGATAAAAAAATATAAATTTTTGATTTTTTTTGACATATAAAAATATAGTTGTGTATATTTATTTTTAAAGGTTTGAGTTTTATGAAAAAATTAGTCTTGGAAAATACCTGCAAAACAAAGAAACAACAAGTGCGGATTACACATTACATGCTGTTCTGGTTCATAGTGGCGATAATCATGGAGGACATTATGTTGTATTTATTAATCCCGCTGGCGATGGCAAAGTAAGCAAAAGATTTTATGTTTAAATTTAATGTTAATATCTATATAAATTAAACATATATTTATGAATCTTTTACTAAATATATTTTGATTTATACTTGTACAACTATGTATTCATATATATGTATAGATATAATAATTATTGTAATCTATTTTTTTAATTGTAATCAAATTAGTTTGTCTTCATTCATACAGTTTTTATATTTATTTTATGATAAAGTTCAAAAAAGTATATAATTGTTATTACTTAGAATACCCCGTACTATTTTTTTTATTTACATTTCAACAAATTATATGATCTAAATGTCTTATTATGTTGCAACATCTTCCTGAAACTTTTCGATCTGTTCTGTGACAGTGGTGTAAGTTCGATGACGATGTTGTCTCACGATGTACAAAGCAGGAAGCTATTGAACATAACTACGGTGGTCAAGACGAGGACATGTCTATGGCTGTGAAACATTGCACTAACGCTTATATGTTGGTTTACATAAGAAATTCAGAGCTGGAAAACGTTTTGCAAGAGGTCAAGGAAGAGGACATACCTCAAGAGGTCAGAAACGTCCTTCAAAGAGAGTTTTCCCAGGAGTTGAGCGACCACGAACGTGACAAAGACGCGACTGACTCAATTAAAGACTCTCATACTGAGACGGCGACTCTTCGTCCGTACACTCAAAATCCTCGAAATCCAAATCTCTATATTCATGATTTTTAACCGACAAACGCCGATGGAGAAATAGGTGTAAGGAAGTGTAAATTGCTTACGTTGCTTCTCGATTAAACTCTTCCTGAAGTTTCAATGTTATATTGAGCTACTATGGGCTTGTTCATAGCATAGAAGTGTCAGACTCGCACATTACACATTGTAATTATATATATACATACGATAAAAAAAGAATCGAGGCGATTTTCTGTCCTCGTTGCGATATTTTGGCTACCACATATTGATAGTTTAATTTTTGAGATTGTATATGTGTGTACAAATTAGAAGTTTTATTTAATGAAATATTCTATTATTGTACGTTTTTGAGCAGTTGTTACTAACTTTGTTTTGAATTTTCTTAACAGAGATTTACATTGATACTCAGCTTTGAGCTGCTGTACCGGTAAATGTTAACATTATATATAGATCATGTCTATTTCTAAATACACTACTGCATTCAAAATAATACATGGTACAAACTATTTAGGCCCGATTTTTTGTATCTGATTAACTTGTGATTTATATTTACCTACACTCTATATTTACTTACACTCAGTGATAAAATAAAAAATTGTATTTTTTTATGTATGATTAATTACTAAAATGGTTTTGTAGTAGTAATTTTAAAAGTTCATTACAAAATTATCAGTTTAATGATCAATCATAAATAGAAAAATACAATTTTTATCATCAGGTTAACTATCAAATGAAAAACCGGGCCTTAAACACGCATTATCAGAATTGATTTTTTGGTGGTGTTAAATTCGAGTAAGCTTTGAAGTAAGAATGAATCAGTTGATATCAGCCAAGATACAAAAAACGCATGTGATTGATGACACATGTATATTACAAAATGGATTTGTATAATTCATGCTATATAGAGATTTGTTTTATTGACGAAGACGTCTTTTTGACAGAGGATTTTTTTTCAGTACGGACGCTTGAGGCATATATAAGAATTATGTGATTTTTTTTATTTATTCTTGTCTTAATTCATAATTTTATATCAATAACGCAAGAAATTAAAGAGAAAGATCCATAATTAATGTGCGTGTTGCATTTTTGTCACTTTTATCAAAAATATTTATCCATAGAAATTGGATAAAGTCTGATCGTCAGGCTAATATCGTGATGAGCCTTAGGATTATTTTGGAAATGTTTATTGTAACAAACATTGTATAATACTATATAACAAATTTAATCATTGTATTGTAGTTTATCGAAAACGTGAATGAAAAATGACAAACATATCTCAAGAAAGGATTGGATATGTGTGAATAATTGTATAAGAGAATTAGGGAAAAAAGAACATTATTAGTGAGAATATACTAAGTATTGAGCTAACAAGATCCGTTAGCGTTTGCAATACATACGAGAAAGAGAAGTAATCGATAAGTAGTATTTGTGTCAGAAACATCAGCTTCCTTGAAATGTCTTCTTTAGCGTGTTTGCTATTTAACTGGATTGTTTAGTGAGTGAGACAATGTGATTTATATTACTCACCCTCGCAGTTTTCATCAATTAATATTTAAAGTTGATACACAATAATGAGTAAAGTAAGAACTTCATGTTTCAACAGAAGATGCAATCACTTAAGCAAGTCGTTGATTCATTAAATTCTCTCCATGTTAATAATAATTATGATCATTGACAGATACTATCTATTTATTTGTTGTTATATATGAATAATTAGAGAGAGAGAGAGAGAGAGAGAGAGGGAGAGAGAAAATGAGAGAAAAAAGATGAAAGAACACTAAAATATCATCGATAGAGTAAATACTTTATAATAGCTTTAATCGTGAGATACCTTTAAATGCTATATCATTATTTTATATATAAAAATAAAGAAAAAAAAGAATAACGAATAAATTGTTGAATACTAGAAAATTTCACAGCCGGAAACCGCGTTAATTTTATTTATTTTTACCGTTATTCTATTTTACACGATTCAAGTAATAGAGATATCCAAGTTACAAAGCATCTCCACACTACTATAGTTACACATTACATTGTTATAATTATTTGGCATGGGTGATGGTTATAGCATTTTAATAAATAGGTATTTTATATTTATGCGCTTGTGCAATGGTTAAGATACCTTGTCATGTTTTGCTAAGATTAATTATTTCTATATTCAGGCGATTATATTTATTTTGAATATTTTTGAGGTGGCAATATGTAATTAAAAGATTATTTTACGATTTATATATATCGTATTTATCCACCACACATATTTGTGTCACCAATTTATTACTAATATATATTTACTTGTGTGCTTATATTTATTAGCCAGGAAGAGATAACTGGGAACCATCACTCACCGCCAAATAATTTTCATTGTGTAATTGTTTGACTTGGTAGTCGATATAGCGGCAGATGAACAAAATTAAAATTACAAAAATGAAAATTGTCCGTCATTCTTTTGATGTTTCGAATACGATTTGTTCTCGAATCTCAAAAGCATGATACTAAGAGAAATAATCTTTTTCTGAAAAGAAAAAGAAAATCAAATCACATAAATTAAAAAGACAGTCGAGGAAAAATGATTAATGAGAACAAAATGAGTACACACGTGGATAATTTTAATTTTGTTGGTCTAGCTGGTGGAGAGGCTGCAAGAGGAGAAGAGGCTGGAACAAATAAGAAGAAAGGAAAGAACGGAAGCATACTTGTACATGACCGTCAATGTCCTTCTCGAGGATAGCTTTGACGGTCACCAAGGGAATGATCTCTACGACCCAGAGCACGCTTTATATCGTGTATTTCGCGTACGTAAGCAGGCCACTGTGCACGAGTTTCTCGAGCTACTGAGCGATAGTCTGGTAAGTGATATGCGTTCTCTCTCTTGATATTTTTTTCCTAAATGCCATTCATATTACTTAAAAGATTGATTTTGTGATTTTTATATACGTATTTATATACGTATTTATATACGTATACATCATGATTTATTTACTAAGTAAATCGATACTGATGTAATATTTAGTACTATGTAATTTTGTGTAAAAACGTGCTATTGTGGACTATGCAGTAGTTTATTAGACTATTTTCACGGTAGGTAATAAAACTTGAAAAGATTCCGTTTAAATGTGTAAAAACAAAAAATAATATATATAGAGAATTTTATTTTTGAAATAATATTGCAAAATTATTTTGAACAATCCTTATTTCTAATATTTCAGAATTTAAAAATTATATTAAATGCTATGTTACTATTTTATATGTAACAATAAAAAAGAATAATGAATTGTTATACTATATAAAATTGTAAAGATATGACAAGAAAAGAGATATTTAATATTATCAAATTTTTTCTACAGAAATATCCAATAGAACAGATTCGCATTTGGCCCTTCAGTACGCGTTCAAATCAAACCTGTAGACCTACGCTAATTGAGCCGGACGCTGATCTTCAAAAGCCCATCATCGACTGCGCGGAAAATCACAATCCGTGGAACGTTTTTGTTGAACTTGTACCTCCAGACTCTGACATGACAGCGTTACCGCCTTTCGACAAGGACACTGATGTTTTACTCTTTTTTAAACTCTACGATCCCAAAAATAAGAAAATTCATTACTGTGGTCATCATTATATGCCTGTTGTAGCTAAAGTCCGTAAGTTGAAATATGTTTATTAATAATATAATTAATATATAAAGATTATGCGTTTTTTCCGTGTTCAGATCCATTCTTGGAATGTCAACGTTTCGTAACTTGCAGTCCACTTCATCAAGGCAAGGAGCAGTCTAACTGAGCTGTTCCTTCAAACTCGTTGGCATTCCAAGAATATTAATGTAATTAATATGTTTATTAATAATATAATCTAAGAATAGCGGAGATATTCTAAGAGAACAGAATTACTGTCGCACCTTGTATATATTTTAAGTGTTATTCGAAAAAAATATGTGCATTTATATTTGATTTGAGTGTATATTGTTATTTAGAATTTTTTAAATATGTTTATTAACATCAATAATATTAAATTATTTGTCAATTCGTGATATTACTCTGGCTTCAATTTAGCTATTCTTAATGTCTCGAGACCAACGAATAATCGGCGTACAATAATCGGCGTTGCTTGAACTAAAAATTGTTTAAATTCATGCAAAAAATATTAGGTATGAAGATTCGCCTTGATCGAATATGACATTTTCTATTTATTTGTGTATATATAGTTAGTATTTTTTAAATAGAATGATAAAATTTTTTATTATATATTGGTCACTTGAGTTGTTGTATAGATACGAGCAGAAAAATAAAATATCTCAAATAAGAAAGTTTCATTAAAAAATAATTTAAAATTTGTTAAAATCGTCATATATGTATATTTTATTAAACAAAATCATTTTCACTCGAATTTTTTTTGTAAACTTTATTTTAAAAAGTAACTGACAATGAGTATATAAACTTAAACTTATACTATAATACTTAAACCAAACACATTGTACATATGTATATCTGAAAATAAATTTTATAGAGGAGCTCATACCAATTTTAAACGAACGCGCTGGATTTCCACCAGACACAGAACTCGCTTTATATGAAGAAATTAAACCAAATTTAGTTGAGAAAATAGATAACTTATCGGAGCCTTTGGAAAAAGTTTTGGAGGAATTAATGGATGGTGATATCATTGTATTTCAAAAGGAAGGAGACAATGAAATGTACGAACTTCCAACATGTCGAGAATATTTTAAGTAAGTAGTATACTACACTTTTATCCCTTATCACTAATTATCCCTTATCGCTATTTCGAGAATTGCGTCCTTGAATATTATTAGTACAATATAACATGCTCGCTAATCTATTGTGATTTACATTTCAGAGATCTATTCTATAGGGTAGAAGTAACATTTTGTGATAAATTGATTCCAAACGATCCAGGTTTTACAATGGAACTTTCATTGAGAATGACATATGATCAAATGGCAAAGGCTGTAGCGCAACGAGTCGGCACAGATCCGTACCTTTTACAATTCTTTAAATGTCAAAAGTAAGAATTAATGTTCCTATTTATATTGTCTTTTAATATTGTTAATATTATATGTCAAAAATAATCGAATTATCTTCGATAAGATTTTGATTATTTCAAAATGTTTTAGAAAGAGTTTTATTCTGAAATTTTTTTTACAGTTATAAAGATTCTCCCGGACATCCTTTAAAATGTACATTCGACGGCACGCTCAAAGAACTGGTTGCGTACTGCAAAACGAAAGTAAAAAAATTATTTTATCAGCAGCTCAGTATTAGGGTGAACGAGCTAGAAAACAAGAAACAGTTCAAGTGCATATGGGTAGGACCATCGCTTAAAGAAGAGAAAGAAATGATTCTTTATCCAAATAAAAATGGTACCGTCGCTAATTTACTTGAGGAGGCTAAGAAGCAAGTAGAATTATCGGAAAATGGTTCAGGAAAATTAAGGATATTAGAAATGACTTGCAACAAACTATCACCTGGCCCTGGGGATGACACACCTTTAGATCACTTAAACACATCAGGCACCAAATTGTATAGGATAGAAGAAATACCGCTTGACGAAGTAAATCTAGCGGAGGGCGAAATGCTAGTTCCTGTTGCACATTTTCACAAAGAGGTTTTCTCAACGTTCGGTATACCCTTCTTCTTTAAGATCAAGCATGTGAGTGATGTTTTATTCAAATTAACGCGTAATGTAACACACGAATGCATCATTAATCCTTGTGTTTGTAGGGTGAACCTTTTCCCAAAATGAAGGATAGATTATTGAAGAAATTAGGAGTTCAGGAGAAAGAATTTGAAAAGGTAGGCATCCTTAGCTAATCTTTTTTGATCTTTTATGAGAATTCATAAAAAAACTTTGAAGTTTAAGTTCGCGGTGGTGACAATGGGCAAGCCGCAATTCATTATTGACTCGCCGGACTCTTGTATCAAAATCGAGGATTTCCTTCCCAGATACACCAGTCAGAGTAAGTATAAAGAAACATTTACTTTTCCTTTAAAAATATATACTAGTAAAGCAAGCGTCGAATCACATGATCACTATATTTAACATATGGTGTATTGCTGATACGATGCTAATAAAGAATAAATTTTGTAGTCTATCCACTTTTAAACGCAGGCACAGCGCCACACAGGCCTTGGCTTGGCCTGGAACATGTCAACAAAGCGCCGAAGCGCTCTCGTATCAACTACCTCGAAAAGGCCATTAAGATTTACAATTAAATTTCCACCACTCGAAGAAAAAATTAATTAGGCAGCCACTCATAATAATTTATACGATTCTGTATAGTAAGAAAGCGATGTCTGGTATATTGAAGGTTGGAAAAATGCGTTCATATTCATTTCTTCAGCCAGATTAAATATGCAATTTTAATACTGCAAGAATGACATCGAAAGGTAAATCTAAGATTGGTATACAATGGATTAAGAAACTATCGTAAAGTGTGCAGTGCTATCATGGAAAAACGATGCTATAGTTCCTCGATTTGAACTTGTAAAGATTTTACGTAATGGCCCAATAGCTTATTTTGGCGTTACTCAGTACGGATTTTCGCCTAGATTCCGAAAACATTTAATTACGAAATGCACGTATATTGTATCTAATATTATTGTCTGATAATTATCTCTAATAAACTAATTTCTTTCTTTTTTTTAATTTTATTAGGAAAGTGAGACTTTAAAATTCCGGTTCATACCCTATCGTATATAGAAGTACGTAATCGTTACATCCCAAGAGATATATTATATTCTGCATGATTAATATTTAACATTCGTGACGCTGAGAAAAAATCGTTCTTTTTTTATGTTGTATTCGAAGATATTTGAGAGAAAGATGTAGATTTTCTATTTAAAAAAAGAATAAAATTTTTAATTTACATTGAAGATATTATTCAAATTTTAATATTTATCGCGTTTAATTTAATTTGAAATGCACATCACAAATTTCTCTCAAATTTCTTCGTATTTTCAAACAAAGCACGTAAAATTATGCCACTATTTTATTTTACGTCACACTATTTCAAAAATGGAGAAGAAAATGTACGAACAAAATTTCTAAGTTGTCTTTCAAACATCCTGGAATATATTTTTGAATGTATTTTATATTATTTTCTATAATATGTTTTACATTTAAAACTATCAATTTTGCAAATATTAACAGCGTACAAAATAAGAAATTGACAAAATGAATGACGCTTAATCTAGACAAAAAGAAATTCTTGGCGAGATGCAAACGCCTATCGTATTGTAATATGAATATTCGCGGCTTTTCTTTCTTTTTTTTTTTTTTATTATTTTAGAGCAAAATGAGCAATACTGCTGCTTTTAGGAAATGACGTAGGAAGTAACAATTCAGTTAATAAGTCATCATAGTATTTTCTCTATTTGATTATATAAATTAATGATTTAATTCTCTTCTGTTTATAATTTATAATACAAATATCTCGTGTGGTGAATTACTCACGACAAGATAACCTGCGTCTCGTGCAAGATCTGTCGTTTGCGGATCCTTATTTATCATTTCTACACTTTACTGTGATCAACTTGACTTAGCTAACATGTATTTAAAGATCACGTCGGCTCTCGAATATTTGAAATAGCATAATTGTAAATGTCAAGGAGAATGCTGTGTGAGCTTTTTACATTATTTAATAAATTTCTTTTTAAGTTGAGGAACTGTTTACTGTGATCGTAAGATTATAGTGAGATTCGTCAAATTCCGTAAATTTAAACATAATTAGTTTAAATTATTTTGAATATCTAAAAATTATTGAATTACAGACTACGAGAACATCGCAAGAGAATCATTTCGAGGGAATACGAACGCAAAATTCGCAGTAAGAGAGTGGTATATGGTATGCCAATATAATACATAAACGTGAATTATCTGCTAAGGTTAATAGAATTGTGCGGCAATTCGTCGGAAGTAATGACCCGCTGTCTGATCGATTAATAAGAATATAACTGAAAGAAATCTATAACAATGATTTTTGAAGAAGACTGGACGCATAAGTTAAGCGAGAGCACGTAGAATATTTTGTAAAAAAGAATTTTAATGTGGCTGTACAGACTGATTGGTAGCGTTATCTAATTAATCGTAATCTCAATATCGTGTATCTAAAGAAAGCTATTCCAAATAACGTTTTGTGGATGTCAAGTGTTTTCTTTTTTGCTACTTTTATATATAGAGTGTCCGATTTTGACAAAACGCTTATGAACATCTGGCCTACAGCGGACTAAACTGAGTCTTTGACCATTTTGCAATTTTCGCAATAGTTAAATGCCGTACGGATCGGCATTAGACTTTCTGTTTATGCCACGCCGGCCTCTACGAATCGGCGCTCAACTTTTTGTTTAGGCTACACCGTCGCGCCGGTCCCTGCGTATCGAGGATGAATGTTTCGTTTAGTTGACTATCAATCCTTGAGAAATTTAAAGTAATAAGTGAAGATATAAAACTTTATAAAAAATTAATGTAATTTAAACAAAGATGGGGTTTTCCTTTACAGGTATTACAAAATTATAACTTTTTTGATAAAATTTTTCATTCAAACATGGAGAAATCATTTTCCACTCAAACATTTTTTAATTAATTTTGTAACATTCTATGCAATAGTCATCGCGACCTTTATTTTTCTCATTATTTTTTGTTTACACTTCAGCTCACGCATCTCTTCAGTTGCCTGGATGGTATTGTGATAAAATAAATTGAAACAAAATAGGCTCGGCACTTAACATGTTAACGATGTCGAATAAGTGGATAAAATTGACGCATAAGACAATTTTAAGATATTTTCAAAGTTTTTTACAACATATTTTAAAGATATTTCATAAAGAACTCTTAAAGATATCTTAAAGTTACTTTATGTGTCAATTGTAGACATTCTGCTCTACTGGTTAAAAAAACAATTGCGAAAATTGTAAAATAATATAGGACTTTTCGACTCAGTTTAGTCTGCTCTACCTGCCCGAGGTTTTGTCAAAATCGAATACTCTATGTACACACACACACACACACACACACACACACACACACACACACACACACACACACACACACACATATATATATATATATATATATGAGACACGCACGCACGCACGCACGCACGTTTACATGGATCTTTTCAGGATAATTTAGCGGCATGCTTGTTAAGTGTATGTCAAGGTGGATGCGAGAAAATGAGAGAGGAAAGGAAAGAGAGAAACTGTATGTGTGTGCATACATGTCATAAGTTTCAAATTGAATTAAGTAAAGAGCATCATCACAGATTTGGTTACTAAAGGGATATTTCCCATAAACATAATTGAAATACAAATAATCTCTGTATGCTAAGGTTGGTGTTCACAATATCGTTACATTATAATCGTATTTTGACTATGTTTTTCTTAGCGCTATTCTTTTTAAGCGAAAGGGATTAATCGTTTTATAAAGGGTCTGTAGAATCGCAATTGAAAAGTATACGCTAACGATAGATCTCTCACGGTGGAAGCGGTGATGTTTTATCTGCGAGAAAAAAATAAAATGCTAGGCGAAATTCTTGTAAACGTGAACGTATGAATCATGCATTTTATTGTTCAAATTATTATTTACATATATATCTATATATGTACACACACATATATTTGTGTGTGCGCGTTTTGTGCGCGTGCGTGTGTATGTGTGGCGCGCGTGCGTGCGTGTGTGTGTAGGTGTGCGCGCGCGCGCGCGTGCGTGTGTGTGTGTGTGTGTGTGTGTGTGCGCGCGCGCGCGTGTATGCGTGCGTGCATGTTTCGTTAGATTCCTCTGAGATTATTGCTAACGCTATCCTGCAATTGAAGCTGGTACACGAGACAACAGTCGACGACAAAGGAGTATACTTCTTTGCAAGTGAAAAAGAAAGAAGAGAAATCATGTTAGATCTATCTAAATGAGAAGTGGCACGAGAGGAAGAAAAGCCGGGACAATCCAGCATATGACCGCTATATAATAATAGGTTGTACACCAGATACTTTTGCGTTTTATAGAGCTGATCTTATAAAGAAAACTGCTCAACACTGCGATTGTAAATCTGAATATTTGATAGTTCATTTCTAAGGAGGCGAAACTAATTAAATGCGATACAGGTATACATAAAGGAGAATAATAATAAAAAGCAATACAATTGAACACGTCTTTATTTTTCAACAACACGTCATTATTTCTTAGCGAGAAGAGATCCTAAAAACTTATTATTGTCGATTATAGATAGTACATTAATCACGAAAAAAAAACATGAAAGAATAGTTTGAACGTAATAATGTGGCTATAAAAATGTGTATATAAAAATAAGAAAAAGAAGTTAAGACTCCTGCCATATTGAATCGTGATGTCAAAAGGATGAAGAAATGACGCATTAATTTTTATTACGTAGTATTTAAGTAAATAAGACGATAAAATAAAATACGAAATCTCTTTAAATATAAAAATGGATGAAAGCTATCTAAATCCCCTCTCCCTCTCCCCTTCATGACAGTAAATTTACTTGACTGTCGGGAGAATAAGCATAGTTTTCGTCCATTTTACAATTATTTTAATTACGATTTCATTATTTTGTTTTATCCAAATTACCTTTATTTACAAATGGGACGTAATAAAAATTAATGTGACTACTCAGGAGCCTTAAGTGTATATGATATAATAAGAATAAAAAGAGCATTTACATTCAATTAGTAAACATTTACTCTAAAAAAGCACAACGTACGCACACAAGCGTATCATTTAAGGTGACTTTCGCCTACATTGGAATTTTCTTATGGCTGATCAACTTCCTTTCGCTTGTAACGCAAGTATCACGTTGTCATGCTGGTTCGATACAAATAACAGATTAAGAAATCGAATGTTAAAATTAATTGCATAATAACGCACATCGTGCGTCAGTGATAAGAAAAGTTGACGTTTTACTCGCTACTTGTTTTTAATTCTCAGATTTATTTGCAGCTTATTTCCAGTTAAATTGTACAACTGCATATGAAAAATCATCTTCAGTATTTAAACACAATATAAATACTTTTTCAGATACAGATTATCTAGAAGAGCGTAATTAAATCACAACTAATAATATTGAACAATTGAAAGAAAATTGATATCAAAAAAAATCTTTATATATTTATATCCTATATTTTATTTAGGTTGTCTAAGATTTTGTGAACAATTAACGATAACGAGTAACCAAATTGTATTGGGCAAATCCTGGTGAAAATTTTTCTTAGAATTTTTTGTAAATATACATAAATATACATAATATACATAATATACATAAATTTTCTGAACTAACTTTTACGTAAATTTTAGAATTTCTTAAAATTTTTGTATAACATTAACTTAATTTACTGAAAATTTATCAAATTCTTTTATACAAATTTTGAGTCACTTTTTGGAGATGCAGAGAAAGTGTATGTTTTTTTGTAGAATTTTTCATATATATAAATTCTGAAGTTCTAAAGATTTTGAAGATTGTTTATTCTATAATTTTCGAAGGAATTTACAAAATCTAAAGAAATTTAATGGATATCTTTTTCAAAAGTCTTCATAAATTTAAAATATAATAAATTTTTAAAATTAAAATACTGAATTTTTGAAAATAAAGTAAAAATTTTTTCACCAGTGCATCATAAGTTATTTTATCAAATTCAATTGAATGATGTTTATTTCGTTTCTTTTTGAACAAGAATTAAGATATAAAAATGAGGAATATGTTAATTAAAATTAACTAACGTTATTGAATGTTTTACGTAATTCTTACATGAAATATTACAAAACTTTCCGCATACTTTAAAGGGTCACCGAATGCGATTCGATCTAGATTAAAAAGAATTACTAGTAGAACTACTACTTTCACTTCGATAAGAGAGCATAACTGCTATGTCATACTGTTCTTTCTCTGTTGTCAATCTCTCTCGTTTATTGAATACGTCGCAGTTTGCACCATCGATCTGTGAACGTACGTTATATATCGAGCCACGTTGGTCACTTGAAACTTAGAAGAGATAACATTTTCCTCCGACACTCATTCCATTGTGTTCTGATCATTCTCGTGCGTGTCACGTCGATAAATAAATGGTCATTGTGCATAATTGAAGAAAAAAAAAAACCAGAGCAACATCGCTTTATCACAATCATCACATCACGTTATTAGAGTGTTACGTTATCAGAACAGTGTAATTTTTTCCAATTCCTCATTCGCGAGTGTGTTTTGAACGGAACTATCGTCGCGTATTTCATAATCTCTAATCATATTCTTTTTGTCTAATTCTTTTTTTCTAATTCTTCAATCCATACATTCTTTCTCTTTTTCCCATGTTTTCGTTATTTTTTTTAATTCCACATTTTTTTCTTTTTATTTTATTTTTTTTAGTTTAGACAAATATTTTTCGTTATATTATTTCTGTTCTTTTTCTTTTTAATTTTAATCTGTAATTTTTTTCTTTTTGGCTCTTTTCTTTTTTGATTAAATATTGTTGCTTTGTCCACTATTTCTGTTGAAACGTTCGAACGTCACCTTTTCATTACAATAGGATTGACCGTAGAAAATTGACGGATCCAGAAATTTGTCAAGGGAGAAGGTATTGGCACATCGCAATCGAAATATTTTTTTTTTTATTAAATATGAAAAGATAGAATATTATATTATTATTTAAATTATTACATTGAAAAAGTATTGTTTAAATGTACAATTCGTTTTAAAATGTATAGTGTTTTAGCAGATAAGGAGATAAAATATCAATATAAAAACATGTATTTACAGCGTAAATAAGGAGTAAATAATAAGTATATCATTTTATTTATTATAATGTTTTTAAGAACGAAATTGCAAAATTCGACTCTTTAATAGGCTTCGTAGTTTCATAAAATATAAGCCAAAACGAGTTTCATGGCAAAATATCTTCTACAAAACTATACTAAGTTTGATAGAATACAAATATGTAGCTATAACGCAAATGAGGTGTAAATGACTTGTCACTTCTATCGATCTTTAAAAATGTGTAAAAAGCTTCTGAATATCAATTGAAGGAACTCTAGAAAATATTTAAAGCGGAGAATACTTTGAACGTTACAATCCAGCGAGAGAATAGAAAACGAGAATAAATTAAAATGAATTGAAATTTTTTTCTGTCCGAATGCGTATTTTAAATAGCGAATACTTTTTTTTGGATTTTATTGGATTCAATTAGATTCAATTGGATACAATTGAATTGAAAAACTGCATTTCCTATTCAAACAACAGTATTCATAATTATGTTTGTGTGCACAGAAAAAAACTAATATTATTTTTAGATTGAAAATCATAGAGATATGCTCCATGCAATTTTTCTATAAATGAATAAAAATGCATTCAGAATTGAAAGGCATTCATTTTAACATTCGTGAATCAATATTTCTGAAAATCTGAATTCATTTCAATCCATTCTCGTTTGCTGGGAAGGTATGCTCCATGCAATTCCTACACTGAAAAAAAATATAAATATTTAGTTGAATACTGCCAACTAAATATTTATTAAATATAAAGATATATTATTTGATATAAGAAATGTTAATTTGATTTAACGATCATTTTTTTTACTGAACAAATATTTACTTATTGTAAGTAAATGTTTAGTCGGCAGTATTGAACTAAATATTTATTAAAATTAACTATATTTTTTTCTCAGTGTATAAATGAATAAAAATGCATTCAGGATTGAAAAGCATTCATTTTAACATTCGCGAATCAATATTTCTGAAAATCTGAAAATCCATTTCAATTCATTTCGACTGATTCTCATTGACTGGGAACGCGCTCGCGACATTACGATCACGTGGACAGTACGAATGAGTACGAACCGCAAACGTTCGCGTTTGCGCTTTGCATCGATTCCACCGTAATATCATGTGATCGGGTAATCTCGTGATTCGTGATGATCACGTGATAATAAATAACCGGGTGCTCATGTTCAGATGTTCGGTTTCTACAAACAGAAGTTGAAGAATTGTGTCGGATCCAATCTCGCATAAGGTAGAGACGTCGATATCACAGATATCAGACACATATCAGACAATTCTAACCGACTCTAACCGTTACCGGCGATTTACCCATCACGTACAAAGGCACATATATACGACGCGCGCGCGCGCGCGAAGATGGCCGGGAATTGGTCAAATTTAAATCGGCGCGGTTTTCAATTGGTTGAAAATTTGCTATGTGCCTGGAGTCCACATATAAAGGACTTTGTAAATCAAGGAGGCCTCGCAGACGCTGGTAATCTTTCATATAGTCAACGCTATCATCTTTCTACCACGTGTTGCATTCCGGAACGAGTAAGTAGTTATTATTAATTTTTGTTTGCGACATAACGATTGATGTGTAATTTGTCTGCTATTGTCACCATATATATTATTCAATTATTATGGCTACAGAATAAAGAGATCCGAAAATCTCTGTCCTGCAGCCAATTAATACGCTTGAAAAATATTATATGTCGCACAATAAAAAAATGGATAAATGTAATATTAGCCTTTGAGTTTACAAAAGGCCGTATTCCGATACACTGCCAGTACTGAAAATCTACAGTTCATTTATGTATATCAGAACATGATCAAAATCAGAAATTCGTTTTCGTGAAAAGTTTCCGGTCATTTTTTTGATAGCCGATGATACTTGAAATTTATCAGATATTCGCGTGAAATTAATGCGAAATATATCTACCTATTATAAAACAGAATTTTGATTAATACTGTTTTGGAACGCAGCCCGAGAGCGACTCTGTAGTCGCAACTTTCGTATAACTTTTGATGACTCGAGAAAGAATGAAGTTCTTTTAGCTTTGATTGCACTTGATTAACATTTTGCCAGTGCCGTAACTAAGCTGATGAAGGGGAAGGATCAGAGGAAACGATGAAAAACAGCGATAATTTATATTACATATTAAATAAAATAAAATTTTCAAAAATTTTAATCTGATGCAGAAATTCATTAAAATTTTTTCTTTAAATATAAATATATTTCGTTAATACTTTAAACTTAAAGAAAGCCCATTAATTTTAATTTAATTTAGTTAAAAAAAAAATATTTTATTCAACCGTGCATCAGTCGCACAAAAAGATTATTTTCCATTATTTGTAAAATGTTGATAAACGAATTATGTTCAATTAAAATAACTGTTACATTATTACACATAAATGTATTTATCACTGCAGTTATATCACGAGTGGGGTTATCATTGGAAGTGTGATCTTCACTGAAGGTCTAATGTATAATGTACATATCAACCTCTATTTGTTACATTGCATATTAGTTTGCATGATCAGATCTATTTATTACATTGCATATCAGTGTGCATTTGACATAACACGTTCCTTTTTTAAATTAAAAAAAAATGCGAGTTATTGAATTTCTCTTACAATTCCATTGATTTCCTTTAATTTATCGCAAGATATTATGAGATAGAGAAAACAATATTGCAAATGTTTAATAATCAATTATTACTTAAATAAAGTTGTAATTTTATAGTTATATTCACATAATGTGATATTAATAGATATTAATTATATATTAAATGATTCAAGTCTAATATATAAATGATTAAAATTAGTTATAAAATATAAACTAAAAATTGTTATAATTGTTGTTGACAGAGCATGGCAGCAATACTCAATAAAAGCATTTGGGAGAGCGATCCCGAGCTTTTCGACTTGATAAAGAAGGAGAAGAAACGGCAGGAATCTGGGCTGGAACTGATAGCGAGTGAAAACTTCACATCTCTCAGTGTATTGCAGTGTATGAGTTCATGTTTACATAATAAATACAGCGAAGGATTGCCTGGTCAAAGGTGAAATTATGTTTCATGTTTCTTTTATAAGTATTCACTTCGTTCAAGAGTGACTTTTTATTTTTATTATACCCACAGATACTACGGTGGAAATGAATTCATCGATGAAATCGAATTGCTGGCGCAGAAACGTGCCTTAAAAGCCTTTAATTTAGATCCTGAGCAATGGGGTTGCAACGTACAACCCTATTCGGGAAGTCCAGCGAATTTTGCAGTGTACACTGGCCTATTGGAACCTCATGAACGAATAATGGGCTTAGATTTACCCGATGGTGGTCATCTTACTCACGGTAAATGCAAATAAATCGAATAAATGCTGTATACAATATATGTTATTATTCGATAAATTGTATTTGTGCATTATAGGTTTCTTCACGGCAAACAAGAAAATCTCCGCTACCTCCATCTTCTTCGAATCGATGCCGTACAAAGTTGATCCTGCGAGTGGCTTGATCGACTACGATGAACTGGCGAAACATGCCAGATTATTTAAGCCGAAAGTCATCATCGCTGGAGTCTCTTGCTACAGTAGATGTCTGAACTACAAACGTTTCCGTGAAATTGCTGATGAAAATAACGCTTATCTTTTTAGCGACATGGCTCACGTCTCTGGATTGGTCGCCACCAGATTAATACCCAGTCCTTTCGAATTTAGTGATGTTGTTTCGACAACTACACATAAAACTTTACGGTATAAAACAATGTCTTAACAATTTTTATAGCACGTATTTCTTTTATCGTAGTAATTAAAATAATGATGAGGTATCTTGTCTATTCAATTTCTCAGAGGGCCGCGCGCTGGCGTTATTTTCTTCCGAAAAGGCGTTCGAAGTTTCACGAAGGACGGCAAGAAGATTATGTATGATATAGAGAGTAAAATAAATCAAGCAGTTTTTCCGGGTCTTCAAGGTGGTCCCCATAATCATGCTATCGCTGGTATAGCTACAGCTATGAAACAAGTGAAAACACCGGAATTCTTCGAATATCAGAAGCAAATAGTGCTTAACGCGAAGAGATTGTGCGCCGGTTTGCAAGAGCGTGGTTATAAAATCAGTACCAATGGCACGGATGTCCATATGCTGTTGATAGATCTACGATCCTCGGGGATAACTGGCTCGAAAGCAGAAAAGATTTTGGAAGACATTTCTATCGCCTGTAATAAAAATACTGTTCCCGGTGACAAAAGTGCATTGAATCCTAGTGGTATCCGTTTAGGAACGCCTGCAATCACCACTCGCGGCTTAATCGAGAAGGACATCGACAAAGTTGTCGACTTTATAGACAGAGGTATTGTATTATTATATTTAAGTAAACATTTAAACCTCGCAAAAACTCGTTAGTGTTCAATGATGATTTCAATCACTTGGGGTGCATTCCAAGTTTCGCATGAAGCATGTGTTACATTATTTGTCCTTGTTATTCACCAAATAATAAAGAATGATAAAATGATACATCATGCGCTTCATGCGTAACTCAGAACTTGGAACGCATCCTAAATCATTAGGATTGTGTTCAGATTCCCATCCGAGTGCCACCACTGCTATCCTGCACTTCATCTCATCGGATCACTTCATCTTTGTTGTTTATCGAACGTTAAGTAAGGATGACATTATATTTGGCACTCGTTGAGAATCGGAACACGCTTTAGAATATTATAATTTGCAATTGTTATTTTTGTGATATTTTTATATCACAAGAAGTTTCTGAGCGTCAACGAGTTAAATATTGTAAGTTAATTCTCTGTCGGCAATGTAAAATTTTCTCGCGTTCGTAATATGGATCTTCGAACTTCAGAGCAGATGTTTATATGTTCCGAATTATACATATAAAAATCTGAAAAAATACATACTTGTAAAATATTTAACGAGTTTTTACTATCAAAGCAGTCAGATTGTATTTTACTTTTATAAATTTATTTTACAATAAAAAAATCGATTGTGCTTTTAAAATTCAATATTGCTAGTGTGGGGCGAGGAGTAATGCATATAGTATGAGATTATATATAATAAATTTAATATTATTTCTTTATAGGATTGAAACTTTCTAAGGAAGTAACTGCTATCTCCGGACCGAAACTAGTTGATTTCAAGAAAATATTAAGTACCGATGAAAATATTAAAACAAAGATTGCAGCTCTAAAAGAGGAAGTGGAAATTTTCTCAAGGCAATTTTCGATCCCTGGTCATGAAACTTATTAAGCATTGTGAAACATACAAGTTCAACAGTTCAGTGTAAATATTTTATAATTTTTCATTGCTATTAATTATATATTTTTAAATTATTTTTATATTTTTTTAGCAGAAATCAGAGAATGAAAATAATGTTACTTCAGTCAATTTTAATCTCTTTAGATCGATACATTTTTAGAGAATATATAATATTTACGAATATAATATTTCATATAAATGTATATAGATATATGATTTTTTAATTTTCGTATAGAAACTATGTATGAAAACAAATTATGTATTTTATGATTCAATAATTTTTTCAAAAATATCAATACTATAATTACTATGATCCCAAAATACAGAATTGGTATTAAAATAAAAATTGTATTATCTTTTATTCATAAAAAATATGTTATTGGCAAACCTGGAATGTGTGACGACCTAACAACATTTAATCCTGAGCAAGACTAATTGTCACATTTTCGCAGTTTTAATAAAATTAAATATACTTATTTATACGATGCTATGTATTCAAAAGTAATATTTTTTTAATATCTAAGGGATATATTGTAACGTAGAATTACATTAATGTATATAGTATTTCAAAATCTTACATCCACTTTTTCTTTTAAAAGTCATTAGTAAAAAACCGGTCTCGGTCTCCTGTGCATCCCCATCGATAGGACATGGCAGAGTTACATTAACTCATAAATAAGAATTACATCACAGAAAAATATAAAGAACGTATTTCACTTGTAAAATAAATCTTTAAAATTGAGCTTTAGAGAAAATAAATAAAATATGTTTTTGACAGTATAATTTAATTTAAAAATTAATTCAGGAACCTTCAGATACATACAGTCTGGACCTAGAATTTCTGGGAAAATAATAATTTTGCGGAATAGGTTCGGAATATATATATGTATATATATTTTTTCCAAATATATAATGATGTGTGAATTGAAAGAGAGAGAGAGAGAGAGAGAGAGAGAGAGAGAGAGACATAGAAAGTGGGATTTAAAAAAAAAAAATTCAATATTTTATAAATAAATCTCATCATTATTATAAATCTATAAAGTACATAATAATAAAACATAAATATCTTCGTAGTATGAAACATATGGCAAATTAAGAAAAAGTTATCTAAACGATGTCCAAATTATTCTTACTTGAGGAATCCTAGGATAAAGTTCTTCAAATAAAAGTTTAAATAATTTTTCATTGATCTATCATGCTTTAGACTACGAAGAAAAATTATATTTTACTATTATTTATTTTATAGATTTCTAGATACCTAAGACTAGATAAGATACAATTGAGTGAATGAGAATGTGTGTGTGTGTGTGTGTGTGTGTGTGTGTGTGTATGCATAGCAGAAAAGTGAATTAGTTTGCAATTTTTCTGATAGATTTTTTGATTACAATATAAATTTAATATATGTAAGATGAAGTGTCATAACATATTTTATATTGATTGTATCGCAATTCTGGCACGATAATGTAATAGACATTTTTTGTAATATTGTTTCCCATAGGGAAACAATAAAATTTATTAATACATTTTTTTTTTAAGTTATTGTTACATTTTTCAGCTTTGCATTGGAGAATGCCCAAAGTCTACGGAAAATTGCCTAACGTGTTATAGATTAAAAAGGTCTCTTTCGAAAGATCTCGATGAATAGATCGAAGTTTTCAATCGACACAAAGTTGTTTGGTATGTCCTTCACAAATTATAGATGAAAGTTATAAATAAAAAGTTATCAGATCCATTTGTCACTGAGAGCCACTTCCTAATAGTGATCCGGGGCAACGAGCTAAACATCGCAATCAAACTAAATATCTTTTGATTTATCTTTTGATAGTTAAGAAAAGATCGGCCGAGGCAATAATTGGGTATTATTATCAAAATGATCAGAGAATTGTAGGGTGCTGTACACACATAATAGTTCTCCGGTTTCTTGGATATAATAGGTTCTAATCTGAGATTCAAATATATATCCTCAAAATCGCTGAGCGATTTCTGCGTGGTAAAAACTTAAAAACTCTGACGAAAGATCTGACTTGATTTTATTTTTTATTTTTATTTTTTATACATATAGTCTGCCGGAGTGATAACACGATTAAATTCGTCTTGTTAAATGCTTTGTAACGATATTACATTAATATATTTGCATATGTTTGCAAGCGAATTATTTAAATGACCATCTCTTTGAACTTTCATGACCTGTAACCTCGTGAAGGACACACCTGACAACTTTATATTCATTGAAAATTTTGCTCTACTCATCGAGACTTTTCGAATGACACCTGTTTTGACCTGTAACGCGTTAAGCAATTTTTGGCATCCTCCTTTGTATTAATTCGTGAAATAACGCAAAATATGAATTTGTAATATACAGGGTGATTATTAGGATTAGATTGTATCGAAATTAAACAGTTATCATTATACTTAATATTTAAAAAAAATTATTTTTTTTTAATATTATTAACGTGAAGGTAATCTTATTATAAAATTTTGGTATAACACATTTTTTTATATCTTAAATAGTTTTTGAGATTTATAATGAAAATAGTTTATAATAGTTTATAATGAAAAAAGCTAAAAACTGCTTTACCTATAAAAACTATTTTTCCATATCAACTAATATTTTCT
>NW_017259222.1:650222-669206 GCF_001594045.1 Atta colombica
TATTTATTTTACTTTCAGTTCAAGCTTTTTTAGATTCATATTTATTACGAAATCCACGATATAGTTTTGTGTAGTTTTGCTTCTATTGTAGGAATAATCAATGAGAAACTTTCATTCGATAATTAATGCAATCATGTTAACATTCATAAACTGGCTTGTACAAATGAAATTGATAAGTTTTCTCTTTCACTAAGGCCCGGTTGCATCAACGTTATTTTGATTTTAAGCGAAACTTAAAACTCTCTCTATATCATTTTAAAACCAAAAAGAGACAGGGACAAAGAGTTTTAAGTCTCGCTTAAAATTAAAGTAACGTGCAACCAAGTCTAAACGACCCAAGTTTCACAAAACGACATTTAAATTATTTTATTTGGCCTCCTTATTGCAAAATAATAACTATTTAGTTCAGACATACTCCTAATGATCACCTTGTATATGTACGAACATAATGTGCGAGTTTATATTAACGTAAAATGGAAAACAACATATCTTTTTTACAAGAAAATATTGCAATCTTTTTTTCTATACTGAATTACTTAATAAAATGTTTCTATAACAAAAGCTCCATATTTGCACGATAAAATGTAAATAAATGAATGAATATACACATACACATATATATACGCACACGTGCACTAAATGTATTTGTATTTTATATATCTGATCTCATTCTTAGTTTTATCGTTCTTTATTTGTACAACACAATATTAAACATAAACAAAATCGATTTTAGATTTTTTTCTAATTTGCTTAATATTATTTCATTAATTTTGCTATATATTTCACATATTACTTATAACTGTTTACAATCACTGATTTTGTCATTTTTTTATAATATATACTGTTAAATTCATATTGTGATTAACGTCCATAAAAATTTTAACGAATTTATAATTTTTTTGCTTGACATTTGCAATATAAAACTACTGCATGAATATACTGAGATAGAAAAGTATTTCGTACTAAAAAATATTATGCGTTATATACAATTTAGAACTAATTAATGTTGCAAGTATCGATCTATTGTATTCTGAAATAGTTTGTTTAATTAGAAACATGACGACTGGTATGTTCGCACATTTGACATAACTCATGACTATTAAATTAAGTATTTCTATTGGATACACAAAGGGGGGACTTGTTAAGAGTAATCTATTATATATCGGGTAATCGTTATTTGTTATTATATTTTTCAAGTGATTTATACAAATATAATATCTAAATTAATTCTTCAAAGGACTAATTCCACACATGATCTGACTGATGTGAGATATTCATTTAAATTATCCATTTTAAAATGATAGTATACATTCCAAAGTATTAATATTAAATGTATAATTGATATATTGATTATCATCAAATTATACATCAATTTTTACAGATTAAAAAATGTAGATTTCTTCGATTATAACACGAACATATCAATTATAATGATTTATTATTATCAAAAATATTTTACTAAATAATTTTGATAATAGGCAACAAAATATAATATAATGAAAGATACTCGATGTATTTATGTGTTTCTAGAGATATATTTGTTATAAAGCTAAATTTATTAGTTGAATGCTGTCTATTTTTATTTTAATATATAGCAACATTATATTACCTTTATTTATTAATGCTGTGAAGATTTTTATTTATTAAGGTCGTTTTATGATGGTCGTTTTATTTTCTTAGTTATAAATATATGCATTAATTTTTCTCTAATATTTTAAACGATTACCCATATCAATATAGAATCCAATAAATAAATATATTGCTTGTTGTCCGAGTAACAATTTTTTTTCTCGATGCCTCAGCAACAAACAGTCTCGATAAGCATTATTTTTTTGGAAGCTACAATTATGTCACATTTATTTGTCCACACGCATTTTAGTTTATATAAAATAAATTTTCGATTCAGCAGTTACACGCAGGTATATAGGATTCATGTGATTATATGCACGGTGATTATATGCATAGATCGTAGCTAATGGCAAGGATTTTATTCAAAGTCTAAGTATAATTGCTGAATTCATAACAGTGTACACAGAATGAAAACTCATGTTCTTTCAAATTTTTACATACAGATAATTACATATTTGAAGAATTTGTAGATTTTTATTCAAAACCATACACTTCATTATTGCACATACATAAATCTATTTGACTAAAAAAAAGTTGTAGAAAGTATTAGATATGTATAAAATAATCAAGATGCCTATCTGAATTCTACTATTGTGAATTCAGTGTACATAACTTACAACTTTGATAAATTCCCGTAAGAAGTCGTCCCACGTACTCTCAAAGTTCTACATGGTTCGGAATTACTATTTTTTTCAAATGACAGTGATTCCTTTAGCTTTTTTTTTGTTTTATAAACATAATGTCCACAATATGAAATTGTCGGTTAACACAGGTGTAGTTAGTGAAAGTATTTGGGTCGAAGAATAATATATAAAAGTTCGATATTCAGCATCACACTGCACAGTGTTGCCTCACCTTTAATCAATCAAGTTCTTGCGCGGCGTGCGATGTTGAAGCTGTATTTCGTTGCTCGTCATCCGAATCGTCGTCCTCCAGACCATTGAAAAAAGATTGCAATAACGAACCGAATAATCCTTGATTACGTGGACGCGGAGGTGGGATATTGAAAAAAAGTTGGCCTATTTTATCTAAGTACTGTCGATAACATGGATCTCTGTTTAAAGATATCTGGTACTGTTCACAGAGAACCGCGAACACAGGATACGCCAGTTTACCACTGTAAAATAACAAATCAGAGGAAAATGAAGGCTGAACTTACAATTAGATATGTATCTCTCATATATATAAAATATATCGCACCTGTCGATGATTTTGAGTAGGAAAAACAAGAAATTTAATAAAGGAAGAAGATATGGCGGACCGCTATTTATTTTTGGATGCCTCGAAGTGTAAGAATTGAAGGCCTCTTGTGCCGTTGCTTTGTTTTGTAAACAAAGATACCTAAAATGTAATTGATAATTTCATATGTGTATATATTATGTTAAATAGTTTCAAGATTCCATTATATTGTTATATCCGTTTATTCTTACTATAATATATATTTTTAAGATTTCCAACATTAAGGGTCGACAGGAGTAACAGAGCAACAAGATTGCGCTACGCTTAAACTGATTCTATAATGAGTCGATAGTCCTAAGTCTTATTGGTGAATCGGTAAAGTGAGTTAATAGCCAACTTGTACGACTAACAATAAAAACTATCGATTTTCTTAAGACTGTCCAAATTCAATTTTATTTCTTCTCAGTGATTCACTGTACAATTAACTTGTACAATAAATGGCAAAAAAAATCATAGTCACTTATTTAAGTTAAACAATCTTTTTTCAATGGACTGGTTAAAACTTAAGATTTTCAATTATCGACTCATTGTAAAATCAGCTTAAAAATATAGCGAAATCTTTTTTTTTAACTGACCCAAATATCAACAACTTTCCTATTGGCTATTTCGACTGCTACTTTTGTTCTGATGGTCTATTGTCCAATAAGTACATATTAATAATAAGTTTAGTAAATAAGAGAATAAATAAGCTTAGTAATTCTTTAATATAGTTATTAAGTCAAATATAGTTGTTCGATCTTTGTCTTACTTTTGCAATAATTTTTTTTATTGTAATATTTGAGAGCAAAATTAGAATCTGGCTTTTTAGTCATTTTTGTAATAAAAAAAAATCATGGCAATAGAACTTGACTTGGACATAAGAATGATTAGCTTACTGTAAGACTGCTTGAGCTATGAAAAGATCTATTTCATTCATATATCCACGTTGTTCGTGAAGTTCGACCAACATCGCAGCACATCCAGAACCATCTCTACTATATATAAAATGCTGCCTTGCCAGTATATAATTCTTTTCTGATGAAAAAAATAAATTCATTATGTACAGTATGCCAAAAACAAAGTAAAATTCATCATAAGATTACCTCTCCAAAAAATCTGAGCTATCTTTTGGTGCAAATCTGGATGGCCAGTTTTGTAATCGGTACCCTTTATACTCCACTTGAGTGCCGACTGCACAAACACCTCCCTTTCTGGAGATGTAGGGCTCATCAAACTAAACAGACTCATGATCTTCTCGAAAAAGTTTTGCGCAGGTACCGTTCCAGATTGTGTTAGAACATTGACAAATAGAATTCCTAAGTCAGCTCCACTTGCATGCTGCAAAAAACATACAAGTCATAATGTGTTTTAAAGCTTAAACAAAATCAATTCTCGCTTCCCTTGTGACTATATCCAGTTATATCCGTATCTTTTGGTTATTAATTACGATTCGCTTAGAGATACTCGACTGCACAAGCGCTCAATCTCGTCGACAAAATTGTAGAAGATATTTTAAGGAAAACCGTGAAAAATCTTTCGACACTCATGGGGGCTGAAAGATCAACTCAACGCGTACCTGTTCGTGCTGTAATAGAAGCATCGATCCGCTGTAGAGCAATTCCAAGAGTTCCGAGTATTTTCTCTGACCGAGATATCTGTAAGCGGAGGTTAGAAATGAGCAGAATTTTCGAAGGGTGCGGAGGAACATAACTCGACGGTATGAGGCGATTGATCCGATCGAGTCTCACCTGAAATATAAAGTTCGGTACATCTGATGAGCCTCATAATAGTTCTCCGAGTTTATCGAGGCCTCCAATTTTGCCAGAACCCGTTGAACACCGTGACTATACCGCGAGGCCATGTTTATGATATTTGGGAACTTCGCGGTTCGCAGCCGCGTAGGCGCGCCGTTGGCATCAGTGCACGTTTTTTCCCGTTTCTCCCACGTGCTGATTCAAATTCGAAACACCCACGCGTTTACTACCGCTGTCACCGAGCATAAGTTTATTACGTTTACACGGCTCGATTTATTCTGATTTATTCCAAAGTTATAACATTCCATGTTATAACTATTAACTACTGACGTTAGATGTCGTGTAAACGTAATTTGTGACTACGTTTACACAGCTCGATTTATGCCGAAGTTACACAACATCGAAATTAGGAAACTGGCCAATCACAGTTCCACTCTTTAGAAGAATAACTATGGCCTAGTTTCCACCGAGGGTTTAATCCGGATCAGAATGTAAGAACCAACTACAGTCGAGCATTCCCCTGTTATGTTTGGTAAAAACGGGCTGAAAATTTGCATAAAGAAACATAACTTCGTAATTTTATAAGATATTATAAGATAAATATTATATATAAGACAAAATTCACAAAATTAACTTGTTTGAGTTTTCGATTTTGTTTATTAAAATTCAATAACTTTTATTTACATATGTAGAAGATGCGAAATTAAAAATTTTTCAAGACCCCATCAAACTGTCCCTTTTATGAGTAGTCGGCACACTTCTGTCCTGAGAATAGAGACGAACCACATTTACTTTCGATACAATTTTATCGATAGTGTCAGAAAATATATGTAGTCATGTAGTTTTCAAACTGGAAATAAATATACTGGCGGTAGTGTACGGGCGATTTCGAAGGTAACAGGCAAAAAGCCTCTCTCAGGTTTCTCTTTGGCATCATGCACGCGTCGTCACGAGTTAACCAATGAAAGCATCCCATCTGTACAAATATACAATTTTTTTTTTCTCTTTTTCATGACGCGATGCGTGATGCGTTCAGTAGAAACGCACACACAGGCTACATTCCTCTCCGAGAAAGATTTGACACTGTAGCACATGTTATATATATGTTATATATATGTTATATATATGTTGAGGAACAAAAATGAGATTTCTTTTTGGAGTAGATAGGTGTAGATAAGTGTTATCTGTAATTGTGATAGGTGGAATACTTCTTATCTTACACCTATCACGCTTATCTACACCTATCTACTTCAAAAAAAGATGCTTGAAAAATTGGAACTCTCTCAGATCACTCTTAATAAAGGCGACAAAGCGTCAGGCACCGCCATATGCTGCGACGCGCCGCGCCGCGGCGCGGCGTGCCGTAATATATCAATTGTAAAAAGTAATATTGATAAATGCGCAAAGTGGCGTCGCGTAAGCGCAGCCGTGTATATACACACGTACGTCGCGTCCACGCATACATGCACGTCGTACATACATAGGGTGTATGTACTTTCCATTTAATGATATAAATCGACAAACATCATTCTATCTTTCTTGACGCGTAGAGAGTAACAAAGATAGAAAGACTAGATACTCATGTCGATTTGCGCCACTAAATGGAAAGCACTCATACTACTGTTTACTGTCTACATGTAACTCCGGCGTGACGCACACACGCATACGCATATAAGGCCGAAAAGCGCGTAGAGGTGTAGAGCGCGGTGCGCCCCTGGCGGCGGACCGTGCAAGTGACCCTCGCGGAAATAATTATCGCGATTTATGTTATTTGCAAATGTGATCCGGGGGTTTAATTAATTAGGCGATGCCGAGTGGCGGCGACTGAGACGGCGACGGACGGGCTCCTGGTGACTACTCGGCTACGCCGTGAGTGGAGTAGACCAGCGGCGACCACGGCACGGGGTGAGTGCACGTTCGAGAATAATGTACGTTCCGTAATGTGCGTTCACGGGTCGAGCCCCCCTGCGCGTGTCGAAAAGGGGGGCGGTGGCTGAGGTGGCTCGCCCGCTCGCTCGATCGCACGCGGCCGGCCACTTTTTTTATCGGTTTCGCCGGCCCGCTTCGGCGATAATAATGGCCGGTGCCGAGGACACCGCGAGCGCGCTCGGTGCCGCTCGGGATATCCGATGACGGACGCGACTCATCCGAGGCGCCGTCCGCTCTCGTCTCGTTTGACTCGTTTCTCGTCATCGGCTATTGTCGCGCGTTCGATGATGATGGAGCTGAACGGACGACTCCGTGCAATGAAGCGTGATCGATGCGCGACGGAAATCGTCACATTCTCGATCACGCTTGTTGATGTTCTCGACCGGTCTGAGCTCGATGACTCTTCTTGGAGCTGCGATAACGGATGAACGAAATTATTGTGACGCGTATCGATCGTTGGTGTTTATTTGTTTTTTTTTTTTTCGTTTTTAGTATGTATATTGTATAAACAATCGACAAATAGTCCTTTGTACCTATGTAGTAGAGTAAACAATGGGTGCTTTTCAACAAAAAATAAAGATACTTACACAATATAACATAGTGAATCATCTCATCTTTGTTTAACATTGACAAACAATAAAGATTGATGATTCACTGTGTTACATTAAATTCTATTTTTTCTTCAGCTGAATTTTTTGCACGTTTCGTCTTTCACTTTTTTCATATTAAAGAAAAACAGGAATGCGCAAGAAGTTCAACTATAAATAAAAAAAAAGAATAGGTCTATTGTATAATCTAGTCTCTTGCTGGAAAGCATCCATACAATGGCTGCATTCAGCAGAACACAACAATTTTGCAACCGTTTTATGATTGTCTACAGAGATAAGACTAGTCCTCTAAATCTAAAAGTATAATCCAATTAGCGCGAAGAAAAATTCTGTTAAACGCAGCCAATGATTGTGTATCAGATAAGTGTAGAGATTTTATTCACAATTTTATTATGGGCGAATTTTTTAATTTATCGATTAATCACAAATGCAGCTTTTACTGAAGAAAATTATATCCGCATACAATGCAATTGATCAATCGATGAATTAAAAACTCACCCTGCGTCGGGAAATTCATGTATATAATTATATGCATGTAGAATGGACCTGGCAGAAACTATGAAGAACATTGTTGCCAAAGGTATGCAAACCGAAATGGGTCCACCGGGTGGAGGATCGAGTTACTCCGCGAGCAGCGCTGGTTATGTCACAGAGAAGATGTACATGTTGTTACAAGCGTATTTGCAAAATAAAGGCTGGAATCCTAGTATCGAGCTACTGCAATGCTTCTCGGAATTTAAGGATGCCTCTATGATGCCTAGCGCCGCCTATTTACAGTGAGGATAATAATTTTATTATCAAACACAACTGATTTGTCTTGCAAAATATTTACTCATTTGATTCATTTTCAGGATGATGGCATCTAGAGTTGCACTAGATTCACAAGGAAGACTAGTCCTTAGAGAGAATGGCAAAATAATACTACCCTATGAACACTTTGCCAATGCCGTAATGTTGAAACACATGAATGGGCCACACGGCTTACACTTGGGTTTAGAGGGTACAGTCAGAGCAGTCATGGAATCTTACACCATTGGAAGAGAGTGCTTCGGGATGGAGAAAGAGTTTATCATAGAAGTCGTGCAAAACTGTCCCAATCCTGCTTGCCGTTACTATAAAAATCAGCTGGAGCTCACTCAGAAGATGGGTCACATGGCACCAACTTATATTCAAGAAAATGAAGCAACTGCGTCTCTTCTACGTACTGGTTTTCCACATAGCACAGATTTCCAGGTAGTGAGCCAACTTTTTATATATCTCCTATATTTGTTATTATACAAGTTTTTTAATACACACTATATATATATATATATATATATAATAATGTTGTAAAAAATCTTATGATTATATATTGACTTTAAAAATTGGGTGTATTTAACACGCGTACTTTCAATCATTAATCATCTGTTTTTAAATTTTTTAATTTAACATTTTACTATATACCTGATGTTTATCTCTTTATAGAGCCTAAGCAGCGCTAATCCGAACACACACATGGGAGGAGGATCCGCGGCGGATTTATCGGAGATGAGGAGTGCTGGCAACCAAATGAATCTTCAACGTCCCCCAAGCCGTCCGTCATTAAATATTCCGCATCGGCCTGTATCGCAAGAGAAGAAAGTGCCATCCGGCAAGCAGCATTATGAATCTCTAATACCTAATATACCAATCTCCGATCATAAGTTGACGGACTTTTTACGTACCAATCTGGATAACTTGGACAATCTCACTTCTCTCGGTTTAGGAAACTTACAAGGATTAGGAAATGCCAACAAGGACTTGTTAGCGCTACACAACGGTGCATGGCCTTTAGAAAGCGAAAAGGGATCCCGATCATCATCTTCAAATTCAGAAGGTGATTAAGAATTCGTAATATATACACAGTTTTTGATATAATATATAATATAACATTGCAACAAAGATTGCTTGAAAAAATTCGTTTATTTTATAGCTAAATGTTCTTCATAAAGAATAACAATATATTAGGCAATTAAATATGATTTAAATCGCAATCTCTTTGAATTATGCACGCGGCACATACAGTCATATCATAATGCGTTTTGCAACAGAGACAATTGTAATGAAAGGATTACATATTAAAATCACATTAATAAATTTATTCTACTGTCTCAGGTGGTCAAGAGAAGATTGTGCGTGCTTTCGCAGAAGTGATGAAAAACATGGCAAGAATGAAAGCTTGCGTACGACCGGCAATGTGCAAGCCGTACGGCAAACAATCCGAGGCTCTTCAAAAAAGTAAAGACTTAATTTTATCAACTGTTTTTCCTTTTTTTTCTTTTTTTTTACATAAATTTATTGTGCTATCAAATTTTATATTTTTATTCAAAGTTCCTTCTCAAAGTAATTTACAGAGATTTTCATGCTTATTCTTAATTGCAGCATTGGTCGATACCATACAACTTGTACAATCATTGAGAAGCTTCTTGCCGCCTCCACATATTCCAGTTTCGAGCTGGAAAAACGAAGATAAACACCGATTAGATCACACCGGTACCCCTTACCTATCAACGTTGTGAGTAATTTTACTTAACTGCAACTATTATCATTTTAATTCTATTGTTAATATACATATTTTTATTATTCAGAGGTGTCAAAGGATTTATCGTCGTGATCTATTGCTAATGCTAACATTTCGTGAACCTTGTTGATTTCATCGAGGAAAAGAGCGCACTGATACAGGTTGACATTAAGCGATGGATCACAACACGATAATCCGTAAATCCTTGGGACCTCTGAAGAAAACACCCGTGAAAGCCTCAAAAGTATATTTCTACTGTGTTTTATCTATATATGTATATATATATATATAGATATTCTTTTATTTTTTTTTTTTAACAGAAAGGCTAGCGGGATGGAAGAATTATGCGAGCAGCGTAAGTTAGACTAACCGTCGTCTTCGCTTTACTCGCGACAGACCAAGTTTCGTCTTTTTACGCTCTATGATGTTCTAGTCACAAGATGTTTATTAATTAGCTGGGTGTTTCGTATCTAAACAACCCGATGGATTGCTCAAAAAAGTTGTTGGCGTTTAGGACTTCAAATACTAAGAGACAAAATGAGTCATGCGTGGACTGTGATAAAAGTGGGTAGCGAGAAACAAAAAAGATTTATATGTAGGACTAAACTTACACACCGCGTCATTTTAGGGATTTCTTACTAGCTTTATTTTATCACTGTAACCTGATTTCGTATTGTCATTGCTCTCAATCTGCCTATGGAGCTTATTTGACAAATAATCTATCGATTAATCCCATAATTACTGAAAGCCTCGCGACTGAGTTATGATTACAATAAATAATAGGTATTCAATACGGATAGCCTTTATATTTACCGTATCGATTTATTAATTTGCCGTTTGTGTTCCAATAATTACTACCTGATTAATAATATATATAAGGCTTCTTTTATATGTATAAAACTGTTATGTAGGCATGTAAAACTTATGTCAATATGAGAAGCAAAGACTAAATTGATTTGGTACAAAAGCTTTTGCTACTAATCGATTACTACTTCAACATTCGCGACATAGGCATAAAGAAAGAATAAATAAGTTGACAATTTCCTCGATTATTAAATTCGTGTTGCTTTGTTTTACATGTTTTTAACTCGTTTGTTAAATATAGTATATTCTTTAATGTAGAATTTTGAATTAGCATGAAACGAGTTATTCGATTAGCGAAATAATTGTGTTCAATTTATAATATATATGTACACGATTTATATACATACGTGTATGTATATATATATAAATTGTATATGTTATAATATATGCATATCTTCTTTTAAAAAGATTTATATGAATACGTTATTACTTATTTTTAAGAATAAAATGAACATATATCATTGTTATTTCTAGTACTGTTCGTTGAACAAACATGTGTTACAAATGTTGAAAGATTTGTAATAAGCTCCCATAGGCAGTATATGCGGTGTGCACGTGAAAAAGAATCATTGGTCAATTTATATAGGTATTTTTTGAAAGAAAAAAAAACAAATTACTTCTTAATATATACGTAGAAAAGGAAAAAGAACGAAATTGTTATGTCATTAGAGAACTCTTAAGAGGGTGATTCGCACTGACGCTCAAAGACTTCATCGTGCACTAAGTATTATTACGCAGAAACGTTTTTGCTCTTGCAAGAGAAAACTGCAAATTAGAGGACCACGATTGATCTCGATCGAACGCTTCCTCGAGTAAACGGCATATCGAATCAGTTGCAGGAGTAAAATTGTTTCCTACTCGGTTGTTATATGCGTATATAAGCGGTATGATAAAATGTTTCCTTCTTTCTCGATAATATAAAGTTACAAAGCGTTCGTCTTTGGATGTAAGCGATAAATGCTGTGTAATACCGCGAATGCGAAATAGTGCGCAGCACTCGAATGTGTGAGCTCTGTTTTGTGTGGGATGTGTGTACATGTATCTGCAAGAATGCAAAGTTTTGGCTATCAAATAGCAAAATTTTATATGGATGCGTGCATGTTGAAGATATCTTTCTATACATGTATCTGTTATTATTTACTACACGTATGCAGCGAATGTGCCGATCGATTACCATTTAGGAGTCGGATCTATGATTTGAAAGACCATACGAATTATTATTTTCTTTCGTTCTATTTTTATTTTTTTTTATCATTTTATTTTTTTTTTATTATTTCATATCGTTTCTATGTCGTATTATTCTTCTTCCATTCTATTGTGTTTGAAAATAGGAAGCATATGATGTGATGACAATTAACAAGACTGGGGAATAATTCTTGACAATGATTCTTTATTTGTTTTTCATGGCTATTTAAACAAATGCAGATCCGGCTTCTGTAGACTGCGTTTTTGTTGACATACATATATAATATTATACATAATATTATATATTGACAAGAAGGCTGCTGTAATATGGTTCATAATTCGACGATAACTTGTTGCACATCAAAGTGTATTTCCAATAACTAGGTGGACTTATTTCTTATAAAATATTACGTATTATTAAAAAAATGCAAACGTAACGTCGTTTGTATCTCGATCGGTCGATCCGTGTGATCAACGCAATTTTAAGCATATCCATGACTAAGTCGTTGCAACTTATGCCAAATAGAGAAAAGGGAGCGCGGAAACAGAGTCTGACGAGAAAGGGAGTTGATCAAATATACTGAAATAGAAATTCGAAATACGTAATATGTTAGGAATTGCGTCTGAGATAAATCTTATCTTATTGATGATTTAAACACGATAGCGCAATTGTTTGACGATGTGACGAGAAGTTTGTGCGTTTATTTATTTATTTTTTTTTTAAGCAAAAGTCGCAGCACTGCAGTATGTTTCTTTATTACATTCGCTGTATTTTATTATTAACGATAATGTTGTTATCTATTTTATGTTCTAGATTAATTATCGTTAAAGTTTAAAAATGTTTCATTTCCCATTATTCGTTATTTTGCAGTTTTATCAATGCAATGGCTGCAACTGTTGCGTAATGTGCGTTAGTTTAATATTCTCCTTTGCCGTCCGTTAATTTCTACTAGTTTAGATAATTAGAGCAAGATAAGATTTGATTCTAAAGATACGCGTTCTCTCGAATAGAGTCGAGCACATCAGGAAAGAACAGAAAAAGGATAAATACAGATTTCGTTTCCGAATCTCGTTACTCTCGCGCCATATCTATACCATAGAGACCGTGTACATGTTTCCGCACTGAATTCGACAGTAAGATGATAAATGATTGTAAAATGCGCACCATTGTCGATCCGTCGTTCCCTTTTTAACTCGGATCGCTAATCGATATTCGTACACCAAACGCTAACCGCTGTGTCTGCACATTAAGCTCGTCGTCGCTTGCCAGTATTGCTCTTCTGTATTCTCGCATAATTCTAACTCATGACAGCAATTATTAAAGTTTTTACAAGTGTGAAAGACACGCCTGGTATCATCTTCTTTCTCTTTCTCTCTGGCCCCCATTAGTTATGCCCATAAATACACTGTACATAGCCCGCTTGGCTTTTGAAGCTTTAAAAATTCCTTCTCAGCGAAACACCGTCGTTTATCGCGAACTCGCAGGATCGTGTATTAATTGGCTGCGCCTCCAGTACAAAGATTACGTCATCCAGGAAATAATACGACTGTCCTAGATCACCTTCGCAAAGGTACGGTAATTTGCTCCAGACGAGGCATCGCAGTCCCACCGGAGCGAAGACTCGATCGATCAGACTGACTATCTGAATCTCGAGCCCACTTCCTCGCACTGGTAGATACTCTGACGGTTTGTGATTATTTCTTTCGCCGACCTCGACATAAGGGCTGAACGGTAGCACCAAGGCGATGACTAGTCTGCCACCGGGAGCCAGTGAGGTTCTCAGTAGCCTCAGTAGAGTATTTGGACGGTCACAACGATCGAGGAGGTTCAGGCAAAGGATGACATTGTAAGGACCAGCTTCCTGATGCCACCTCTCCACGTCAAGTACTCTGCGCAAAAAAAAGAAGAATTAAAGGGCATATTCGGGAACAAATTTTCCGTATCTTATGTAAATTATTCAGATATTTGGAATTTTATACTCCTAGCGTTTCGTAGCATTATATTTTTATGTTAGTTTGATTTTAAGAGGAAACAACAATTTTTTCTAATGCTCTAATTGAAAATAATTTTGTTTATTTAATAGATCCTTATATTTAACTATAAAGAGTCTTATTAATCGTAGCCGACACTAAAAAATCTTTTTAAAGTTTCGGTGATAATTCAAATTTTATACAACGTCGCGAGTTCATCTCATCATAAAGGATATATATATGCAGTGAAAACCAAATTGAAATTTTCTCCTTGACAAGAAGCTGCTTTTTTCAGAAACGCAGGTCGAGAAACGGAACTCTAAACATCGGCTAATTTTACACGGAGTGGACGGTGAGTACCCGAAGATAGTTGAAGTTGTATAAAACGAGTTACGGGATTCGTCGCGCCCTACGGACGCTTATTTAAAATTCGAGTAGCGACTCAGGGCGGCGCGTTCCGATAGTGGCGTTCGCTCCGATCCGCTCTGGGTGTAAAACCATCGTAAACTTCTACTCCAATCAATTCGGTGCAATAAACTTGTTAGTGGCGCATCGTGTTGAGAATATTACGTATTGACACGAGTATCGACAGACAAGAGCCGCTTTATCGGTCGGCTACGGTCGGCGCGAATACGCGACAGGACCGGCTGGGCCCGCCGATCAATTATCTTATCTCATTTTATAATGAAGCCCACGTTTTTAGATAACCGTAATAACACCGCTTGTGATTGGCCCCTCAATTCGCCCGTTCCCGGGCGAATTGAGGGGCCAATTGCGAGTGCTTACATTATCGAAGTTCCATTCGAGTAACTGCAAACCTACTTACTCGTACTTGGCCGATTTCTTATTAATCTGATTCGTTCATGGATTTACATAAAGATTTATTCCTTCCTTTTTCTCGATGTATTTAATCACGTAGTACAATGTAATAAATCTCGATCAATTTTTAAATTTTTAACAGATAGTGGATGATTTCTTGTGGAGACTTATTACACTGAAAAGAGATATGCTTATCAACAATGCCATCATCCTTTTAATTTTTAGAAATTTAAAATTTCACTTTGAATTTCTTATATATATAATAAGAAAAATTTATAATGTATGTGTAATATATGTATATATCCACAGTACTTTATATAAGGAAGATATGCGTTTCGTGGATTATCTCTGTGTCTAGATTCATTGTTAGAATGTGTGCCAACGTTTCATAAATATTGCAATTCACTTCATCAGAGCGGGGAACAGTTAGGCGGGGATACTGCTGTAAGACTATTCTTCGTCCTAATAAGCTGAACTGCAATGTTCATAAAATATTAGCATTCTAACAATTAATGACTAGAAGTCTAAATCTACAGTACATAAAAATCATCATATAGATGTTGAGAAACAAAAACTTTAAATTACTATTATTATTATTATTATTATTAGCACAATGTGTATTAAAAAACAATTATTCGTTTGAATCTAAACGAGGAAAAAATGGACTCGTGACGAAAAGATCGATTCTAAATCAATTAAAAATTATTCGATAATTCATAAGAATAAAGATAAGAGTTTTAAGTAATTTCTTCGACATCGAAGTTGTGAAGGAAAGTCGCGAATACAGGCGCTTTAAGCTGTGATGAAGATAAAATACATGTCGTGCGAGTCTACCGAGCGTGTGCAGTCGCCGTTACGAGAAAATATAAATGCACGTTCGAAGGAGCGAAGATTCCACCGCCCACCTTTGGCCGCACGTATTCGATTCAAAGAATGTAATCTGTTTCGCATTCTCGCATACGCGAGTCCACGCTCGCAAGGGAGCTTTGCCATTTGAAAAATTTCCAACTAGTAAAGATTCCTTGCAAAATATATTCAGATCGAATCGCCTTTATATAAACGCGCACAATGATTGCAATAACACAATTGATTTCAGAAATATTCCTTGATTACGAATATGCTAATTTCGGGCGAATTAAGTTACACGTCACGCTTTTGTCTAAATAAATTTCAGACGCTTGCTAAAAATAGTAAAAAAACTCACAGAAATCTACGAGAAAGCTTTTAAGGCCCGTTTTAGTACGTTTAAATTTAATTAAAAGTAAAAGTTTAATTAAATAGATTTCATTATATTCGTAAGAATTTGTACACGAAATAAAATGATGTATTAGCAATATAAAGATAAAAATTAATTACTTATTTTAAGTATTTAAAATTTTTGTTTAAGTTAGTATTGTTTAATTTTGTTTGCTGTTAGTATACTTCAAATAAAAGTAAGTTACTGCTGTTTTTCAATATTAAATTAACCATTATTAGATTTCTGTAAGGGAAAGTAAAATAATAAGTACTACATATAAAAATATGGTCTAAATCTTGGTTAATAATATTTTTACGTGAATTTTAAATACATTTTCGAGGACTTTAATTAAATTTTATTAAAAGACTGTGCTGTTAATAAAACCTAATTTTGTTCACTATACCATTTAAAAAAATACGATCGCAAAAAATGGCTAATATTTCTATGTGAATTTTAAATACATTTTCCAGGACTTTAATTAAATTTTATTAAAAGACTGTGCTGTTAATAGAATCTAATTTTGTTCACTGTACCATTAAAAAAAAATACGATCGCAAAAAATGGCTAATATTTCTATATGAATTTTAAATACATTTTCCAGGACTTTAATTAAATTTTATTAAAAGACTGTGCTGTTAATAGAATCTAATTTTGTTCACTGTACCATTTAAAAAAATATGATCGCAAAAGATAAGACGCGCTACTTGATGAGATTTACATACGTGAATTTTCTCTTCGCCAGAGCCCACCTCATGGGGGGTGAGATATCCGTGGCATACACCTTTTCGAAGAGATGCGCCACGTGGGCGGTGGTTGCGCCATCACCTGCCCCGAGGTCCACCAAGGAATGCCAGGGACCCGTGAAGCCGCTCGCGTCCATTAGCTTTTGAAATTGCTCACTAGAGAACACGTGCATGGAACCACGACCCAGAAGTCTGCAATAATATGATATGAAGAACATTTCATTGTCGTAAAATTTGAAATAATTTATATATTTAAGTTATATCTTCAGATTTATTTATACACTTTTTTTTTAAGTAAACATAAGGATAATAGAAATAATAGATACATAATTTCGTATAATAAATAATTTCAATAGATTGAAAATCAATCATGTTTTTATCGTTTAAATAGAATAGTATTAATATAAATTGAAATTATTTCTTTAAAATAATCCTTATACGTATCTTGTTTAAGAATTAAAGCCTAAAAAATTACATTCTAGCTAAGCTTGTTTTATTACGACAAAGTAGTTGTTGTTTTAGTGAAAACGGTTTTTTTGAAATAATTACTAAATCTGTCCATGGTATTTATATAATAGGTTGAAACTTATGAGAGGATTAATGTACAAGTTGCTGCGACATGCTCGCTTGACGAAGACTGCGCTATTATACTAGCGTTATCATTAGACGCTTTTACTGCATATTACTGGCCGATAATGCATCTTCATTTTGCCATGAAACTTTACGAGCCCCAAGCACGGGCTTAATTAGGCTCGTTACGAGGCACATAATCACCGCGTGTCCCCGTTTACATTCCATCGGGTAATTTTATCGCAAAGCAATATACTCGAAAGATAGAAGAGGCGAAATGGAAGATTACTGAATTTCATTTTGTATTGTATCGTAATCAATAATAAGTATCAAAAGCGATTCCTTCTGAGACGTACGATTATTTGAAAATCATCAACCTAACAAGATAATTCGTATTAGAGTTGCTTTTTTAATAATAATTAGCAAACATGAAAATTATAAAGTATAGTTATATCTATAAATTATATTTTTTTAATTGTTACTTTTCTAGTTTGCTAGAAGACTAGCATGTTATTTACTATAATACAAAAAGCATTGTATAAATCGGATCTTACGGTCTTTTGCTTTTCGGATATAAACGTATAGGAAAGAGAGAAAGCATCCGATTTTGCAGTTCCTCGCTATCTATCGATCGAGCCAACGAATGAACGAACACTTGCATATAGAAATCAAATCCCCGAGGTATCTCCGCGGCAGCAGGTTGCCCCGCGGAATTCGTCGATGTCATTCGGGATGAAGGGAGAGGGAAACACGAGAGAGAGAGAGAGAGAGAACGCCAGTGAGTAGAGCAGGAGGTACAGCTTCCACCCCTATCCTTCGACTTCTCTATGTGGAGGTACCACGAGGGAAAAAGGGGCGGGTTCATTTGAAAATACCAGAGTCGTCGCCGGTGTTGCGCAGCGCACGGCGGTCCATCAATGCTGCGGAACGCGGGATTTTGATCGTGAATTCGGTTACCTCCCCGGCGTTATAAATAAGGCGATGGTCCTCGTGGAGGCTGGTCTCTCTCTCTCCCCCACTTCCTTCTTATGTTCGACTCGGTCTCCCCCGCTTTACCCCTTTCTTTTCCTCTTTCTCTCTTCCGCACCGTTCGGCTATGGCCGGTGTCATCAATTAACGAGCACCTTCTGGCCCCATTGAATAATAAACAAGAATAAAGAGATGAAAGAGGGGACAAAAGTGGACACAGAGAGGGAAAGGAAGGGGAAAGCGACGGGGGACTCGGTCGGTGCATTGTTCGTAGTATCATTCTTTTCTATCTTATTCCTGCGGATCCTTAAGTTATCTCTCTCTCTTCTTCATCTCCCTTCCCTCTGAATTCACCTTCATGTATGGTCGCGCAAAATCTTCTCGCTTCTGTCTTTATTTCTGTTTTCTCTCCTCGTCTCTCTTTCTTCTATCATCCTCGCCCTCCCATCCTTCGCCACCTCCACTCATTCTTTCTCTCTCTCTCTCCCCCCCTTCTTCTTCCTTCTTTGTTTTCTATCTTTCTCCCTTGTGCACACATACACTCTCTCCTTTTCTGGACTCGTTTCATTGTCAGCCACCCAGTACACCACCATCTCGGTGCAGTCACATCGTGACCTGCGAGTCTCCGAGCAGAAAAGAGGGAAAGAGAGGAAAACATAGAAGGAAGGAGAAGGGAATCAAGTACGCACACGCGTGTGGCCGCGGTGATATATACGAGCGGCCTACAAATCAGGCCCGTAGATCGCAGCGGCTTCGTCGGCGGGGCGAGCGACAATTAATTCGCCGCTTTTGCCTTTCCCATCGTCCCTCTTCCCGCGGGGCTCCATTGTGTGCGAGTAGTCGTATTCTCTCTTGCCCTCCCTTCTCATCCTCCATGATTTGGAGAAACACTTTCTTCTCTCTCTCTCTCTCTCTCTCTCTCTCTCTCTCTCTCTCTCTCTCTCTCTCT
>NW_017259222.1:669306-670632 GCF_001594045.1 Atta colombica
CGCACGTTTTATTTTATCGAGGATTTGCCTCGTTTGGACATTATGGCAGGGGGAGGGAAAAAAAGGAGGGATTCCCCGAGCCGTAAAAGCGCGGCTTTAATACGGGTCTGGCGTCATGCGGTCTAGCTATGCGGCCATGCCGTTACCAGCCTTAAAAAGGAAGCGTCGCGAAACGTGGAGCAATTATACATGAAGATACGAGGTGGCCGATATCCGAATCACATCAGCTGTCGATGTCAAAAACTTCTAGGCGATGTTAAGATTGTCACGGAAATCTTCTTTAGATAGTAAATAAAAGGACAATTTGTAATTTTTTCAGATATTTGTTAATAAGACTTTACCAGACTTGATATAAATTCTGGGAAGCATTTAATATAATTTAATATATTTTTATATAATATACATATACTCTTAATTATGGAGCGAGGAAAGAGGAAGAGAAGAAATAGAATGATTGGTTCGTTTAATAATAATAATAATAACAATAATAATAATAATAATAATAATAATAATAATAATAAACGACAATGATAAATAAATTAAAACTCTATATATGTTGCGTATTTGAGATGAAAATCAAAATTAAGCTCAAACATCTTGATCATTAATAGTGTTTCATCAAGACAAGATTTCTTGTCTTAAAGAGCATTTTTTATCTTGTCTTGATTTTCAAGATTAGAAATTTCATTTTTCTTGTCTTAATGTTCTTCATATTGTATTTCTTGTCTTGAATCTTGAATTTCTTGAAGTTTCTTGATTTTTTAAGCAGGACCCCTTGTGTGTTAAGCAAGGACTCTTTGACTATGTCACGTAAGAAATAACAAGAAAACATAGGTACAAATTGAATGACGAGTCGTCTCGTAGTTTACTATGTTTAAATTCATGATTTAAAAGTGTGCCTACAATGTCTATTATGCAAATCTATTAATAAAGATTAAAAATATTTTTCAAATTATCATTTTTAATATCATAAGATTACTATCAAATATAACTATTTCAGATTATTAGATTTCTAAGATTATTAGGTATAATTCTTATTATTATAATTACTATATATTTTGATTATTCCTGATTTAATTGATACTATTAGTAGAAGTACGCAAATGTTTATACATAATATACTTTTGCAAGTAATCTCGCAATATTAATTTTATATATATTCCTTTACATAAACGTAAAGATTAATATCGGGTACAACAAGGATGTATCGATGAATATAATTTAATTTGATTTGATCAGGGACTTCACTTTTTGATTTACACTCTGCTCATATGCTATTTTACTATTTAGTGAAAATGTATGAATATACATTTCTATATTATATAA
>NW_017259222.1:670732-670995 GCF_001594045.1 Atta colombica
GTCAAGAAATCTTTGTCTTGATAACAATTTCTTGTCTTATCTTGAAATCAATTTCTAATTTCTTATTTTGATCTTGTCTTGATTCAAGACAAAATCAAGACAAGATTTCTTGAATTTCTTGATCTTGATGAAATACCAATCATTAATACTCCCGACACGCGGTTTCTTCATGTGTAGAGCTAGCTGGATAACAAAATCGATTTAGGAGGAAACGCCATGGACATCGATAGTCCTCGCTCGCCGGCGGCAAGGAGAGGATAGCG
>NW_017259222.1:671149-672648 GCF_001594045.1 Atta colombica
GAGGGGGGGGAGGGGGGGAGGGCAGGCAGTCCCCCTGCTCGCGCGGGGTTCCATGATCGTAAAATAGCCCGGAGGACGAGCGAGCGAGCGAGCGGGTAGTGTTAAAGAGGCGCTCGGCGGAGGATCGTTTACCTAATAATAGCAATAATATGTAAATGCGATGCGTATCGAGCCGCCATCGAAAGAAGGGGCCGCGCACTACGACGCCATTGTTTGCAAATCCTTGGTCGAGATCGAGCGATCCAGCGAATAGGCTCCTTTCAGCCGCTCACGATTTTCTTTTGCACGTGAATCGAATCCTCGTTCGGCATTGCGTGCGAGCGTAATCGCCACGCGCGGGATATAATGTCTGCGAATACACGGCATTAAAGAAATAATTAATTGAGGATAATACCAGATAGTGTTCTATTGACTATACGCATTAAATAAAATATTTAAAAATTGTGTATATTTTGAGATGAAGTAGGTTTGGAAGATTAGCATACCTACCCACGGAACAGTTTTATTAAAAGATGTAAAAACTTAAATAGTTACAGATCTGAAAATAATTTTGTTGGGCCATTAAAATAATGTAGAATGATCAAAATTTTGATTTTGCTAAGCTTGTCAAATTTTTTTGCAATATTGTTCATCATGCTTGATGAGTGTTAATTTTGATAGACCAACAAAATTATTTTCAGATCTGTATAGCTAAATTTTTAAATATTTTAAACAAAACTGTTTTTTAGATATTTTAAACAAAACTGTAATTTTTTTACATTTTCACCTTTTCAATTAATTATTTAATCTAATTAAATGTAAAATACATTTGTGTAATACACAATATATTTGTAATTTAGTAAGAAAGAGAAATATTGGAAGAATTCGAAGATTAAAAACACTTAAGATGTGCATTTCAAGTTAAAAGTTTGAAGAGGAAACACTTTTGAAAAATTGGAATTTTTGGAATTATTTATTCAAAAGTTTTGTGTAAATTTTAATAACGTTATAGGATATACAGCATTATTATTAAAAAACACATTATTATGGATATTTAAGTAATGTTAAAAATATAAATTTTTTAACAATATTAATACAATATTTGAAAATTGATCGAATCTCAGAGAAATGTTCAACATAATAAACAAAGATCATTCACACAAACATATTTTACATTGTTTGAACTGAAAATTGTAAAAGTCACATAAAAATATGATTAGACATCAAAACCTACTTTAATCGAAATATGACCTTCGTTTATTTGTGTCATCAATTTTTAACGAGTGTTTCCAACATTTGGCTTAAAATGACATATGTTATTCTTTACTGCTTGATCCTATAATATGTACAGTTGTAATACATGGTTATCAGATATATTTATAGATTACATGTTAAAGACACGTTAAGATCGCGCTTCAAGATAGTATATTTTAAAGGGTTACAGAAGATATATACATATATATATATATACATACATATATACATACATACATACATACATACATACATACATACATACA
>NW_017259222.1:672748-680761 GCF_001594045.1 Atta colombica
GAATACGCGCGGTTTGAACGATCATTACGTATTCACGTTATAAGCGCGCGAACGAAATGTAATTCTGTACTACGACGCGGGATGGAACTTTTCAAAGTTCGTCCTGAATGGATTAATGAACCGAGTGACACGGGATCTTTCCTCCCTCTCTGTCTCTCTTTCTCTCTTTGATTGGAGCAACACTTATGGAATCTGACCAGTCATCTTTACCTTCGTTTGTCGTCGTTCTGAAGCAACGAGCCGCGTCCTGACCTTTCTCTCTTCCTCCTTTTTTTCGATGTCAATTCTCTCATCGGTTCTCCCGATACATTCAAATTTCCTCTATCATCGAATGAGGTTGCTTTTCGAGATTGTTAATGTATTCACGTTATCGCTGCTTAATACAAGTTACAAACTGTATACTTGTGTTTATCGATGTCATTATATTCTATATACGTAGCCGATAATTTACAACTAAAGCTTAATGTACGAATCATGTAAAGAATTTTAACATGAATTTTTGATCAGTAAGATTTAATATATGTTTCATAGCGTAATACAAGTTAATGTTGTAATATTTTTATCATAAAATGTCATAGTAATAATTTAGCACATTTTTTTTTAACTATCGGTTAAAGTTCTAGCTAATTACGAAGCAGGATCATGTTAGGGAGAAAAGAGAAGGAGCCTCTACTATATCTTATGCGGAATAAAACTTGGAGCCGGTAAATTCTCGCGATATTACTTTCTTTAGGTGCATTCAATCAATGTCCGCCAATGTGAAAAATGTATTTCGAATCGGAGAAAGCAAAAGGACCAGCGAAACTCGGAAAATTTCATAGATCATTGGCCGTCGCCGAATGCAACAGAGAAGTTATCGCGAATTCCTCCTTAAAAGATTTCTTTTAAGTCTAGCACACTCACGAAACAAATCACAGCTTTTATACTGAAAGGCAGAAAAATTGTACATTATTTTTACGTTCTTCGAAACAATTCTCAGTTGATGATTTTATTCCCATCCGCTTTTGTAGAATTTGAAAATTATATATGGAGACGCACGTCGCGTATTTTCTGTTTAGCGCTAAACAGCGTAAATGTATTGGACGACGCAAAACGCAAAAAAGCAATGTGTACGGGAGTATTTGCGCGGCGGTTCGCTGGTGGTGGTCGTGAGCAAAAATACGGGTAGGTGAAAGGACGTAAAAGGGAAGCGCGCGAAAGAAAGCGTACGAGAAAGGAGCCGAGGATCCTTTGCCCTGATATCGTTGCGGCTCATCTTCTTCATATCTTTTTCTCTCTTTCTCGTCGCGATTATACAATCGACGTTAGCCCTCTTCCCTTCCACGCGCATATACGCACACAGACAGAGATAGGGCCACACAGGCGTATGTAACAAGAACGACATACCTCGCGTGCGACGTGTGTGCTCTCATAGTGACAATGTAAGTGGAATCTTCGGCGAGCGTCGGCCACCATCGCCGGTCGACTCGATTCGACGAGGGAGAGGATGACATTTATCTCACGGGGATTGGGGTCCAGTATATGGGGGGGGGGTAGGGATGTTGCTCTGTGTGTGTGTGTGTGTGTGTGTGTGTGTGTGTGTGTGTGTGTGTAGAGAGATGTGGCGAGACACATGGACCGATCGCAGAATTGATGAAGAAGGGGATGAAGAGAGAGAGAGAGAGAGAGAGAGAGAGAGAGAGAGAGAGCGACGAAAGGTTGGGAACGAGGAAGGGAGCGAAGGGAGCGAGAAGGAATCGACGTGTATTTAGCATTCCCCATACCAACGTAGCGTCTCGTTAGCTGTCTTCTCTCTCTCCCCCCTCTCTCTCTTTCTTCGTCTTGCTCGAGCTACCTCCGCGCCGGTCTTTCTTCGTTGATGGAGCACATAGAACGCGGGTACGAGTCCGTAAGATCCGAGGGGATGGGGTGAGAGGACGCGCGGAGAGGGAGGCGACGAACGTCACTCGAAGCTGGGGATGCTGGGTAGGCGTGGACCCACGGACCACCCTGTCCACGGCGGCTGGAGGGGAGACCACGCCACCGCGACCGTCGAAGGGGGGGGGGGGGGGGGGGGAGGGAAGAGAGGCGGACGGGTAAAGAGGCATCGAAGGGTGACGAAGAGTGGGGTGAGGAGCGCCGTGGACAATAATAATTATTATACACCCCGGAGTTTTGCAAATGCTGTTCTTCGGGGTGGCTAGCAATGTGGAGCGGAAAGGTAAGGGAGGTCGGCGGACCGGAGTAGGTGCCGGGAACGGTCGCCCGCTATCTCGCTCGGTCACAAACGGAGGAGATTGTGAGAAGGACGAGAGGGGTAAAATGCAAGAGAGGGAGGCGAGTGATTCTTAAACGGGATCGTTATGCGAGTCTTTCCCGGTGTTTTCTTCCTTTTCTCCCTGTGCTCTCTCTACGATTGCCTCGTTCTCCTTTCTCTCCTATTTCTTACTCTTCCCTCATTCTTCCCCACTCCTGTCCTTCCCTTGGCCGTTCGTTTCACCCCTTAGACCTACCATTGTTGCACCCCTTAGCCATCCCTGCACAATAAACGTATAGTATAGTGGACGACTCTGTGAATCTGTATTGGAAATAAGTCTATATGTATATGTATGCGAGAAATCGATGTGTGTGTGTGTGTGTGTGTGTGTGTGTGTTTGTGAGAGTTGCGCGGTGTAGATCACACGTCACACATCGAGTCTCGAGAGCAGAGCCCCTTTCGTCTGTCCCCTAGCGAGACACCCACAAGTGGAAGAAGCCCTTCTTTCCCTCTCAGCCCGTATTCTCTTGTTAATTTTGTCAATTTTGTCGGAACGTCTTGAATTCTTTCATCTTTCTTATCCTTGTGCCTATTTTTTCACCTCCACCATATTTTTATCTCCTCGTATTTCGTTTAACAAGGAAAATTGCGAGAAATGTAATTTATTGTAAAATTGAAAAAATATATAAAACCTATTCATTAGTATAAATTTATCTTGATGGAATTCTTAAATGACCGAAAGGATCAAGTTAACTTTTATATTTAATATGAAATGTACCAGCAATCCTAAAATTCTTGACAACGGAGAATTGATTTTGATGATTCTGCATACAATTAAAATTTATTGACATCAGTGTTTTCGTGCGCGTTTCGAAAGTGTCGTGACTGTAATATATGCAATCGCTTTATTCTTAACGTAACTATGAAGACGATCGTTAATTTCGATCGAGCTTACGTGACGTTGTCGGATTTTCCAAGCGGATGAGAAGTCGAAGAGGACGAGGCGCAGCGTGCTATTCGCCAGGGAAATATACACTTTTATAACTCGTTTCTCTTTTTGCCGACCCCTGCAAATCTCTCTCTTGACGGACATTTCTGAATTTTAGACTCTTTAAACATTGTGATTTGGCGTACAAACGTTGTGCGTACTATTCGTCATAAAGGAAATCGACGAGAGAGAGAGAGAGAGAGAGAGAGAGAGAGAGAAAATATGAAAAGGTGTCGTTGATCGCTATTTTAGAAAATAGTGAGTTTTCTTCTTCTTTCTTAGATTTAAAAAAAATCAATAATATGAATTTTTTATTTATATTAGATACTAACTATATTCAAGAAGTATTCTTGATCACGTATCCTATCGTATTTCAACGTAAAACTATAAGTTTATTAAAGTAGTCAAAATGATTAATTTGTAATTATTCGTTAAATTTATAAAAATGTATTTTTGAGATTTTTTGTGAATTTTGTTACGATATGTAAACGATTAAATTAAAATCAATCTATTACTTTCGCTCTCATTTTTTTTAAAAGATATGTATTAACAATATATATATCACTTTTCATTACTTCAAAAATAAATTTAAAAAATAATTTTTTTTAGTTATTATTATTATTTTTAAATAAGTTAAAAAACGTATTATTCATCAAAAATGAATTAATTAAAAATTATTAAAATCGTCACATATCTCAAAAGTAGTTTTTCAGGAGTTGTGAAACGAAATGATGAAAATAATAATTTAACACTTGATCACATTAAAAATATTTTTTTCGCCGACATTATTTCATTAATAATTTTCTGTTGATAATTTTCTCTTAAGTTGAAGAATTATATTGTAATTTTTCCTTTTTCTGAGAAATTTAATTGTTTTAGTTGTGTCATTCTTTTGAAGTAAGTGGAGCGATATGTATACATTCAAATAATAGAATTTGATATACGATAATCGTTAGCAATTAATTCTACTTAATTAAAATAAAATTGAGTTTGAGAAAAAAAAATTTAATATTAATTTAGAAATGCATAAACGACGAGAGGATTAATTGAAGACATTGTATGTTACGACGAGATTGTGCAGATTTATATAAATTTAAAATAATATCGATTTTTTTCGTATTTTCATTTCATTTCGAGTCGGCGGCAGCTGTTCGACAACTAAAACGACTTAGAACTTAAAACTTGGCCGTTCTCGAAAAGTATCTTTATCTCGGGACAGTCGGGACGACCGCTGGCTGGCGCGGATACGTGAATCAGGGGATTTATTATTTAGCCGGACATATTTAGCGGCGCACGTAGTAGACAAGGACGTATCCTTCCTTCACGAGCTGTGTGCTCGCTTCGGCACGTACGTATATACTACACGAACGGCACTCGGATGCAGCGGATGGCACGTGCATTATGCACCGGCAGACTCAGTGGAGCCGAGTCGGCGACTCGTGCGCCTGCATGTATGCACTTGGCTGTATGCACTTGTCGCTGCTTATCCTCATTAGTCACGTGTAGAGTGAAGATAAGGAAAATTCACTTCCAACTTATAATTCGATTGTGTGGAAGATACTCTACACTTTGAGAAAAAGATATAGTGGTAGCAACTATGAAAGTGACAACTATGCAAGTATTATGCAGAATTCATGTACTTAATTGAACAAACTATTAGGTTGGCAAGAAAGTAATTGCGTTTTTTTAAAAGACATCTATCAGTAAAAACCGCAATTACTTTCTTACCAATATAAATATATCTTGATAGAGTAAAGTTTCAGCTTTAAGAATCTCTTTTTTAAATTGCGGTACGACAATTTTTAACGGAGTTACGAGTAATTAAAGTCAAAATGATCCTTTTATTTAATCCGTGATAACAGTAACCAAAAATCGTAGGAATAAAAAAAAAGATTTGTAGGGAAATTATCAAGCTTTCACAGGTAATCGAACATTTTCCATCTTTTTAGTTTTTGATATGTAAAAATTACCAAACTCATATAAACTTAAAAAAATGTGGTAAGCTTTTAAAACTAGACATTTCAAGCTTTAAAACTCTTCTTTTAAATTTAAATTTCATTCCTTATTGACGAAGATATTTGTATATACAACTTTGAGCTAAAAAAATGCAATTACTTCTTTGCCAACCTAATATTTTGTAGTTACTGCAATTATGTGAGTTTAAATTAATTTAAATATAATCAATAGTTTCGACTATGTATTATTGGTTTATTTAACTACATTAATCTCATCAATCACAACCATGAAAATAATTATAATTAATTACAATTACAATTAATTTTTGAAGCGTCCTGTGAAATACAGAATGGAAATAAATCTCCTACTTAATCGCGAAAAGCATGTTTTCTTTTTCACGGCGATTGATAGAGAAAGGTTCAAAGTTTTTTTTTCTATACTTTATAACTTCATGATATCAATCGTCTAAAAATTTTCGCTTTGAGTCCAAATCATCCGTTGCTTAGTCGAGGATTAATTCTACATATAAAACTTATTTGTCTATCTTTATAATTGCTATCACTATATTTTTCTCTGAATGTATCGTGCAGTAAAAAAACTTTTAATTTCAATTTTGAAAGTAACGAAAGCGCTATTAGTGATCCTCATTATATTATATATCTTTAATATAGAGTGTAAAAAGTTTCTTCGAAACAATCAATTCAGCTTTGAAATTAAATTTTATAATTTAGTATATTGAATTAATTTCCACGTTATCTCACATTCTCTAATAATTTGTTGAAACGATGCTATCGTGTCTTTAATATTGTAAAAATGATAGGATCGATAGGCGACTGTGGTGTATTATCGAATACGATTCTTTTGCGATAGTATACTTTTTTTAGTTTAATAGTCTCACTCCTTTTGCAGTATGTCGTAGTTCGCACGCAACGAATATGTGAATCATTACAGTAATGCGAATTTATGTAAGGCAATATGATTGATAGTTTGTAAAATCGTGCAGAAAAGAAAAAATAGAGCGAAGCAACAATGCTGTATCATTACGCGCATCGCGTGTATTGCAAAGCTAAAGGGTGAATTTTAAAGAGACTCTTTCTTGGAGCGACTTGCTGCTTTTTCATCGCGTTTGCCTGGCGTTTCCCGGAAAGAATGGATTAATACGCAAGTAACAAGGCTTGTTATTGTTGCATGAAAAACTATATTTCAACTGTTATCTAGTATACAACCCTATATTCTAGCATACATCTGTAAATCCGTAGTGTTTACATCGTGTGCAAAATATTGCACACGCCATGCTGTTCTTTTTCGTTTAAGGAGTTCTCTTCCTCGATTCAAATCTTCTTTATCGAAATAACAGAACTTTCTCTTTTTTTCCGTGCAAAAAGTAAAATTTAAATAAATGAAGAAAACTTCTCCATTTTTCTTATACACAGAGAAGATATAGTACAGATCTATTTTTGGTTGAACCAAGAGGTTGAAATATAAGGACATTATTGTTTGTCACTTCACAATTTTCCAATAATTATGTTCAACCATTATGTTTTATTTCCATTAATTTCCATTAATTATGTTCTATTATCAATAAGTGACTCCAACGATAGATGTTTAGTGATTAATTGACTTGTTTGATATAGCAACCTTGCGTTTGTATACATTTACATGTAGTTCTACGAAGACAGTATTGAGGCAAAGACAGTATCGATGCACTAAAGGGCGTGTCAGTGAGTGATAGTAATTTTTTCTTGTTATGAAATTAAAGTGTTTTGACAATTTTTGTAACTAATCATACATAATCATATTATGCAATGATTTAATTCATTTTTATCATTTTTTAATTAAATAAGAAATATAATTTTTTTTAGAAAAAAAAAAACGTTATTTTCTTATTTAATAAATATATTTAATAAATATATTTAATAAATATATTTGTATCTTAAATAGGAAGATAATTCCTTTCCGAAAAATAGTATTTCTTTTATATATAAAACATAAAATTTCAAAAATTTGATACAGAGATCGTTAGATTTTGGTGCGATGTGTAGTTGATACTTGCATCTCTTTCTTTACAGTTAAGCCAATCTTTAATTACGTCAGAAAGAAAGGAACGTTACATCACGAACAAGAAACATACCCTTTTTATGGCTACAGAAAGGAAGAATGTGAAACCGCCCCTTTTCTAGTGCGCATCACTCCTGGAAAGAGTTAATGAGTAATTAACAGAGCGCAAACTCGCGCCGGCGCGGAGCGGCACCTCATCGAGCGGTCTGAGAATAATCCCTCGGGCACCGCCTCTCGTCCTCGTAATTACTGGTCATAACAGAGACCGAAAGACAGAGCGAGATCCTGGGTCGGGTCGAGTCGGTTTCCCGAGAGGGTGAACGAGGCGGTGCCGATACGGCTTTTCCGCTCGGCGCGCGAGAACTCGCGCCTGCGCCTGCTGTTAATTACACGGGAGAGGGTTGCCAATCAGAGGAAAAGCCACTCTTTGCGCAACCGCGCTAATGATAATTACTGACCAATTGGGCCGACACCGCCGCGCCGTCGCGGACCAATCGTAGGATGCTGTCTAGAAAGAAAGGAAAAACAAAAGAGAACGAGAAAGCAGAGTGGTTAGAGGGTGGCTCGAAGGTGGTCGATCGCACAGAACGTTATCTCAAACGTTGCAGAAAATTGCAAACAAGTTAAATAATATCGTAAGAAATTTAAGAAATTGTAGGAAATATACGATTATTGATATGTAGTTGTGAAGACTGCGATATAACATATATATATATATATATATATATGAATTTGCTTTAATTATACATGCTGTGTGTACGAAAAAGTATTTTAG
>NW_017259222.1:680804-684539 GCF_001594045.1 Atta colombica
AATTTCGTAGAATTTAAATTTTCATAAGTTTTAATTTTTATTTTTTAATTTTACATAAAATCTTTACTCTTGTTAAATTTTAATTTTTAATTCTTTAATTTTACATTAATTTCATTTTCTTGTCCTTAAAACTAACAAGAAAGTTCTTGGACAATATACAATCCATCTTGATTATATGATCCATCTTGAATTTTATCATGGATTTTATTTTCTCGTTTTTGAATACAAACTGATGAGGACTAAGTCAGTCGAAACGTTCTTGGAAGTCCCTTGAAAGGTGCATTGTCGTGAAAAGTATTAAGTACTAGTATTAATTTATGATTTTTAAGTTTAATTCTAAACTAGTTTTAATTTGTGATCGATTGTTTGTTTGCTCTATCAAGTGACTTTTTTTACAATCATTATTGCGTAGCAAAATAGAACTACAGATGATATTTAAGATATAATTGCACTCTGTAATAAATTTTTTATAATCAGAAATATATATATAATATATTTTTAAACTGTGTGTTCAATTCAATTCGCTTTTTTTTATGAACAAATTATATTAAAGACAAAGACAGTTTCGCTGAATTGCACGTCTGTCGAATTGTGCTGTGTTTAAATACTGTCACTTTTGTTTTAACGCTATAATACGATTTTTATTGCCGATAACGAGGTTGATGCATCAAGAAAAGTGCATATTGCGCTATCTAACAAGTAACGAAATAGAATATAACACTTCGCGTTTCGCTCTTACTGTCGCCCACCTCCCGATAATTTCTTCCTGGTAACATATGTGTTACGAGCGCGGCGACCTGTTTCCGGAAAATTACTAGTTCGACTTCGACTACCAATAAATTAGGAAAAAAAAAAGAAGAAAGCTCGGTCCCCGCGCATTATTATCCCGTGTGTCTTTTCGCTCATTAAAATCGAATTTACTTCGTAGCGCTTGAATGTGCCATACGTGACCGCTCGTTTGTCTCGTTACGTGACAGATACGAACTACTGTGATATGAGAATAATGTACTGAACACAGTGAGAAAAACCTTTCACGTTCGAAGTAGGTATAGATATCCGAGGATAAGTAATAATTATCTTAAAAATTATATTACTTTCCTACCCTTTTCAATTGTAATAAAAAAAGACTTGCTTCTTATTTACACGGAACGAATGATTTTTTGTTATTAAGTATTTAAAAATTTAGCCAGATATATATCTGCAGATAATTTAATTAGACCATTCAAATAATTATGTAGGGCGCTCAAATTGTTTGCTAAAATGTTAAAACTTTTTGTAGCATTGTTTATTATGCTTAAATGTCCAACATTATTTTAGTCCAACATAATTATTTTCAAATCACTAACTAAAGTTTTAGATATACTTTAAAAAAATTGTTCTTTCCGTGTATTTATTGATTTAAAAACATTCTTAAAAAAATAAAGCTAAAAATTTTTATGTATTTCACGATAAATAATAATAAACGATTTCTTACAAAGAAATATGTGATTATTACATTAAAATTGTTTAATGTTAAACAAAAAAAAAATAGTTTGTACATAGAACTAAATACCTTTTTCAATCTTCGCAACATTTTCAATGTTTTAAAAAGTAACAGAATGTACGGAATTTATTCGTTGTTTTATATACTACGAAAAATTGCTTTTACACACACATATTTATTATTTTTCCTGCAATTCACTTTGGATATTGAAATTTCCTACGGCGGTCTGAACACCGAGTTAATGATTTTCAAAGTAACCGTGACGAGTAAAACCTGTCGCAATCGCGCGCGTATAATTCCTGATGATGGAGTCTTTAATTGTTCTGCACCTACTTCATTATCATATAAATTCCTGTGTTTACTTTCCGTGCGATCGCTGTTTGATGTACCGATCACCGGTTGATTTGCATAAAACTTATATTTAACATGGAGTAAACGAATATGGGAGAGGTATATGTCTTTAGATTCAACTTATGATATGAGAAATTAACTGTCAGAATTTCCATGACAGAAACTCTTGATATTAACATTTTATGATGTTTTATCTTGCACAATATCAATTAATAACGTGTATCATTTCATTGTTATCAAACAAGCTTAAAATTTTTGAAAATGAACATCTTTTTTGTAATATCGAAGTTATAAGTATTAAGCATTCTTATGCAATTATTATGCATTCTTGAGATTCAATAAATCTATAATTTTTGTTGTAAAACTTCTATATGAAAGTATTCAAATAGAAAAATTTTTGACATTTCAGAAGTGCCATTTTCGGTTGCCAAATATATATATTTATTGATAAAACTATACATATTGTTATTAATATTATAGCAATAATTATTAGGGATGCAATGGATTGTAAAATTACTGGATATCGGATATCCGATATCCAGTAATTTCTTCGAGTCGGATATTCGACCGGATTCCGAGAAAATATCTTCTAAAAAAAAAAAGTTTATAGGGAAAAAGATTGTAATTTTGTGACAATGATAAGATATTATAGCATCATAAATATGCATACTTATTTCTGGAATATTTGCATAAGAAAAAATTAACAATTTAATGATCTCAAATTTCAATCGGATACTTCCTCGGATAATAATGATATCCGACTATCGGATAGTAAAAAAGTGCCTGATATTTTCCGGATTCTTAATAATTATATGCATTCTTAATAATTATAGTAACATGTGATTATAGTTACAAAAATTATAGTTACCAAAAATTTTTCTCTCAGCGAATATATGATTATCCCCAAAAACAACTATAATTTTATAGCCGTAATTTTATAATTAGTTTTCGGAGACAGCCATATGTTTTTTTATAGAATTATACATATAATTATTTTTACTAATATTATAAGTAGTAATTATAATAATGGAGCTCCTAATATTTTACCAAAATTTATAGTCACAAATTTATAGTCGAACACTTTCTTTTATATTAAAAAAAAGTATATTAAAAAAAAAGTCAAAATTATAAAAAGAAATTAATGATTTTTTAAAAAATCATATGAGAAATCATTAATACTCATAATTTAGTAAATATCTTTGTCGAGTGATTGTTGATTAGTGAAGCCATCGCTGAGAGGAACGGATTATTCGTATGTAGAGATAAGAAGTCGAGGGTCCAGTCGCCCTTTAGAAGTCAGGTTCATATAAGAGGGGAGGCCGAAGAGGAGACAGGAAGGTAACAGGTGGTGCGCGGAACTAAATACCCCCTTCTCTCACCGGCTCGGTCGATCGCCCCCACCATCGAGGGACTCTCATCGGTTCCATACAGGTTGAGGGCTTAAGACAAAAACTAGCTACTAAGTTCTGTCTGTAGCCGCAGTTACCTGATAATCCTCCTCGCGTCCTCCGCTTCTCCCGCTTGACTCGATCGCGCTAGAATCTCAGCACGTCATTTTCTCCTCTTCATTTTCTTTTCATGAGTCGGCTACCGAATGATTAACCCTTTGACTGGCGCTATCAATCTATCCGTTCCGCTAATTCGCGATGATTTTCTTCATACCATGTTGATATCAGAATGTTTTATTGTTCAACAGTTCAATTATGAACCAGAAGCTCTGTTTTTCTTCATTTTACAATCACAAACCATAACTTACGGCGTTATATTATACAAAAATAATAATAATAATAACAATAATAATAATAATAATTCGTTACACATTATCCAGTAACAAAAACACTTTTTTATTTTCTTGATCCGTATTTCTTATAACAAAACTTGGATTAAAAAAAGAAGATATA
>NW_017259222.1:684639-685247 GCF_001594045.1 Atta colombica
CTGTTTCAATATGCATCCTTTCATTTTTTACTTCTGGCAGTAATCACGATCTCATCGTACCTTAGCTCGCGTTGCTTCTTTTTCTCGTGGCTAATTAAATTTTTCACGATAAAATTACATTCTCGTCGGCGCGCCGCCGACTTGAGACTAAATCCGGCGAGAGATAGATGAACCATGCGAGGGACAACGGGCGCGAAATTACCAGTCGAGGACCCGGGCCGTCTCCCTTATTAGACAGATCGGAAAGCTCACAAATCCGGGACGCATTCACATTTTGTCCGTGCCCTCGGTATTGAAATGATAATATTAGAACGAAGAGTAGTGACCGAGCCGGTAATTACGCGTAGTCCCGCGGGAGAGAGAAAGGCGGGAGCTCCGCCGTATATATAATCACCGAATTTGCATCGAGAAACAATCGGAGAAACGCAAACGGGGAGAAATTCCTCCTTCCTCGGTTCCGGCGCGTCGGAAAAGGTTTCCGGGACCGGCAATTAGCAGTAATAACCTATTCCGCGCGCCAATCAATGTTAATTGACATCGGCCAGAGCGAAATGCCGCGAAAGAACGCGAAATCCCTGCCCCCCCCCCCCCCCCCCCCCCCCCCCCCC
>NW_017259222.1:685264-686508 GCF_001594045.1 Atta colombica
CCCCTCCCCCCCCCCCCCTACCCCTCCGTCCCCCAGAATTCTATTCGCGAGCTCACGAAAGCACACCTGCGCGTTCGCCAATCCGGCGAAAATTGCGCGCAATTTGTGCGAAAATAAAATCAAAATGTAAACGGGCACGACGATTCGAAAAGGTAGCCTGTTCCACGAGGAGAGAGAGAGAGAGGGAGAGAGAGAGAAAGACACCTCCCCCCTCTCCCTTTCGTTCTCGCCAGCGCAGGGCGGATACACGCTTCGAGTGGCTAATTTTCTTCCTTCTCTTTGCTAGACTCCCCCCCCCTCTTCCCCTCACCCTTGCCGTGTTCCCGCCACCACATGATTTCCCGTCTTCCTCTCATAGTATATCTCTTCTCTGTTGCCGAGGACGACCAAGCGCTTTGATGGAGGACATCTCGCCGCTAATTATGATTAATTTGTGAGACGAGCGAGCGAGGACCTCGAACCCGCGGCAGCTACCGGGGGCGCAAGGGATCAGGGGGATGCAGAGGAAGGGGGAGAAAGGACCGGGGGAGAGGACGTAATTAATATTCTCAGCGGGACGGCGTTGCAACGTCACGTGAACGTCACCCAGGTGACTCTGTCGACGATTTCCCCGATACGAGTCCCGAGAGAGCTTTCTTTCGGTCCACTCGTTCAATCGTACGCACGGCAACGCTTTGCGCCGCGTAATTACGCGTTCGATGTAATTGCGCGATGATTATTCACGACTGGTTATCCCGCGCGCCTTTAATGCACGCGTTATTAGATGCGAGCGAAGGCGCGAAGTCACGGGACGAACGCACGGTTATTCCAAATGCAAGAATCACGCGCGGTGCGTTTAACTTCATATAAGTAAAACTCTTTGTATCGTGGATTCTCAAATCTGCGAATCGGCAAATTGGCATCGAACTCCTCAAGGATTTTTATAAATAAAATTCGGTAAACATTGTAAAACACGTATATGAAAAAATGATGTAAAGTATTAGCTGATAACATCTAAATAAAAATAACTAATTTTCTGCAATGATGGACTAATGCATGACAAATTGCATTCTCTCGTTTTAATTAATTGTCTTATTTGTTTCACTAATACTGTAATGAATTAACAAGATTATTTTCAAGTATATTAAAATATTAAGATTTTTTTATTTTATACAATACATTTCCATATATTTCTATTAGAGCACAGAAAATGCTTTAAAAAAAAAAAAAAAAAAAAAAAAAAAAAAAAAAAAAAAAAAAAAAAA
>NW_017259222.1:686608-698117 GCF_001594045.1 Atta colombica
TTAATTCTTTCGAAAATAATTTTTGATCCAAGTTATTCTAAATTTTATCGCTACTCTCTAAATCTGAATCAGTGGATAGTCATTAATTACCAAGTGGCCTACTTTGCACTGATAATCAGTTCAACTAAAAAAAAAAAGAATGTTTATATAACTAAACTTATATAACTACTAATATTTGCACGTTAATTTCAATCTTCCAATCTTCATTGAATTTAAAACAAGGTTAATTAGATCATATCATAAAGATTAGTTAGGTTAGGGATCTCATATTTCATTCACTGATTACCAGTGGCATACTTGGCATTGATTACTAGTGGCATACTTGGTACTGATATCAGTGATTATCCACTGATTCAAATTTAGATAGTAAATTTTATTATTATATTACATAAAATTTGAAATTGCGATTTACAGTAATCTATAATTCTTTCATTAGTTTAAAAATATGTTTCCCTAATTTCACTAATAATTAATTTTTTCATTCCTCGTTATGCTTTGAATCTGATGTTTCGTGGATTTTTTTTCTAAGTATGAATTTTTTATTCATATAAATGTATGTATTTATACTTATAAAACGTATTCAAATAAAACTTCTTCTGAATGGGTTAATATAAGGCACGCGATATAATCTCGCGATGGTTATCTACAACAATGATCTCATTTGTTATTTAGTTTAATACACATACATAGCGTTATAGTAAACAAGCGAAAGCGTCTCTGTAATACGATTATAAGAGATTGTGATTTACTCAAATCTTAAATAGCGTATTTTATTTAATTGTAATTAAATATACCATTTATAACCAATATCCTCGACTCCTAAATCTCATTAATTTCAAGCTGCGATTTTAAAAATTACAAATCTTCAATTTTATAAACATTTATATTTAAATTGATCTTACAACGATCATATCTTTTATATTATTATTATTTTATGCAATTATGTTACGATTCGTGAATCGGTATAAAAGAAAAAAAAGAAGAATATATGTTCGATCTAATAAAAATAAAGTTACTCTGACTGGATTCAATATAGTTGCGCGATCATTATTCATAATTGGCCAGCTCCTTTCTTTAATGCTTGCATTGTTAGATAATAGCGTTACTTGGATTTATAAGAGAATGCAATATCGTGAGGATTCCGCACGATGAAAGGGTAGTTATGATTAGATTAGGCATGTTAAGAACATTGCGGAAATTAAAATTTCAAACAGATGTACGTTACAAAACTGGACGGATATTGTCGGCGATATTATTATAGTTTTTATAATCTTATTTCGATTTCTTACAATCCCGCTATATACCATAATTACACGCTTGATATAATTGCAAGCAATTACTGCTAATTACTGTTTAATATGAATTAAATTGTTCTGACGTCACGCGGCGAAGGTTTGATCATTTTTCGAATCGCGTGTGACTGTAATTATGGGTCGAACATAATTACGAATAATTATCGGTAATTATTTAGTAATCCGAGGTCGATTGTCGCTCGACGGAATTGAAAAACCATTTATAAACTTCTGACATGGAAATTCTTTATAATCGCCGATTTTGCGAAATTATATTCTGGGTTCAATAGGTACTGTGGTACAAAGTATAATTATCAAGAATAATTTCGAGGAACGTGATCCACTAATTAAAATGTCAAGGTGAAAGTTCACATAAAAAGAGTTTTTCTTAAGAGTAGGTAATATAATATATATATATATATATATATATATATGAACAAAGCGACACGGAAAAAATGATTTGCTGAAATATTTAAAAATTTCACATACTGTAAAAAGTATTATCAAATTTAATATACCTTTAAATTACACAAGTTAAATTTAATGTATTTGTAACTGAAAAGTATATTTGTGTACTAAGACTAACTGTAATTTAGTTTTTAAATAAATCATTCATTACTTTTCAGTTATCTTATAACCACAAGCTTCCTTTACGTGTTACTTAAATAATGAAATTGTTAACAGTATAAATACAGACTTGAAGTTTATTAGACTATCAAAATGTAGGACATTCAAGCATGATATGTGTAAAAAGTTTTGACATTCTAGTAACTACAAGTTTGAGCGTCTTACGTAATTATTTTAATGATCCAATAAAATTATTTTCAAGTCTGTATCTAAATAAATTGTTCAATTGTTTCACTTCAGCAAAATCGTTCTTTTTTTCATGTATAGACAATAATTTTAATAATATTAAAAATAATTTTATAATATTAAAAATCATTTTAAATACCGCGACGTGAACAACATAAACAATTAAGAATAAAATTTAAGCGGTCAAGTTAGATCTTAATACAATTTAAAAACAATCTAAAAACAATTTGTGTAAATTTTTATATATCACAATTCCAATCCTGTAAATTGTGCGGCAAAATTATTTTCAGTCTTGAAACGCAATCAGAATTAAAAATCAGTAATATCTTCAAATTAAAATTAATATAAATCTTATATCTTCTCGAAGTAAGCATTCCATTTTTACAACTGTGATATATATATATATAGGTTAATTACACGCACGCACATATCCACACACACACACACACACACACACACACACGCGCGCGCGCGCGCATACATATGTATGAGCTATTTGTAGGTATGTTGAAATTGAGACTGAATTCGCATTCCGTACGAATACGCGTGACCGGCATTATTGGCTCGCAATGTGGTATATCGGTGATTATTACACCAATCAATTCGCGTCCGAAGGAAGGGAGGGTCTGTGATGGCGTGGCGAAAAGGTTTAATTACGTACGTCTTGGCGATGACGAAGACAAATACCTAAGTGTGATTGCCAGTAGTAAACTCGTCGAGTTTTCGATCAGCTGGTACCACCGTGACTAAAGTTCCTCGAGGTGCCGACCACGATGCCGCGCGAGACCGCTGCCTGTTACCGCTTGAACGTGATTGAGTTGCACCGAATTCAGAAAGATCGTTTTGTCATACCGACGATTCAATAAAAAAAAATTGTCGTTTCTCTACTATTGAATTATTCTTCCATCGACTAGCAAACATGAATTATTTCGCGCTATTATATGGCACAATGTCAATAATTAAACTTAAATTTATATTTCACAATATTTTCCATATCGAAGTTAATATTCTACTTTCATAAATATATATTTATATATATATAATATCTACAATTTATATTCTATTAATTAAAATTAGTTACAGTTAATATAATTAATTTATACATTTTGAATATATTCTTCTATTCTTCTAATTATTTTACTTATATGACCTAATTATACGATCTTTAATTATACGATCTAATTATTCTTATTGCAAGTATTAAAAAATAATACTTTTGAAATACTATCCGTAAAGAAGCAGATTTTCTACGCACTCTCGAAAAGCTTATTAACCTTTGTTAATTGCAACCCATTCTTAAATTCGCATCCCGAAATATCTGGTGGCTTAAGGGCACTCCTCTTTAGGCAGGACTGTCGATCTTCTACGCTTTTACTCAGCAATCTGTCTCTCGAAGCCGACAGCGGTGGTGTCACGCCTAGTAGCCGCGGCTAGCCGCGCGCGCGTCGGCAGAAATTTTAATAAACGGTTCCTCGGGTTACCGATACCCGTATACATGCGTAAACACGCACGTACACGGCAAAGTGTTGGAGGTGTTGCCTGGTAGCCGGTAGGACGACGCGGCCAGGGGAGAGAGGTTAATCACCCACGCTGGATTTTAATAAACGGTTCGGGGGGCAAACAAAGCTGGCCATCAATAACCACGGCGCTGCCTCGCTCTCTCATTCTCTCATTTCTTCTCTTTTCCTCTATCCCAGCACCGGAGGCCCCCACAGCCCACCTCGCCGCCTGACCGACCCGCGGCCATGCCAGGGCCTTTGCCACCAGCTTGTCGAGTCTCGCAGCGGACAGCGAGATAGGCGGAGATTGTATCTCCGTGGTTATTAATTAACCGGCGAGAAGGGAAGGCCCCCTTTCATCACCTCGCAAACGATCTCGCCTTCAACGAGAGGGCCCTCGGCCTTGCCCTAGCATGTAGATAGTATACAGTATATAGCTGCAGCTCGGGGACTTCTCGCTTCATATGAATACTCTGATCTTTATGCGTATACAAGAGGATAGATCGTCATGTAGAATAGAAGTTATCAACTCTCTAAATCTGAATCAATGGATAGTCACTAATTACTCAATAGTATACTTGGCACTGATAATCAATAAAGTTCAATTAAAAAAAGAAGAATATTGAGCATTATATAATTAAAATACTAATATTTGCATGTTAATTTCAATACCATATTCCAATACCATATTCATTGAATTTATACACTAAAACAAGATTAGTTAGATCACATAACAAAAATCAGCTAGGTTAGAGATCTCACATTTTATTCACTAATTGCCACTACCAGTGACATACTTGGCACTAACATCAGTGATTATTCACTGATTCAGATTTAGAGAGAAAATTGTAGATGTTATTAGCCTGCATTACGGAGGTTCTGTAAATATCAAACGAGACGCGACGTAATTCTTATTTGCATTATTTTACTATTCTACATCTCAGAGGAAAATAGATGGTATAGCGACTGTAAAGATGACAATTATATTCTACAAATCTGAATCAATGAATATTCACTGATTCTTCAGTGGCATACTTGGCACTGAAGGATAATCAGTGAAATTCAATTGAAAAAGAAAGGAAATTTGAGTATTATATAATTAAAATAACAATAATTGCACGCGTCGAAATGCACGAACGACGCGAAATATTAATTAATGCGCTGTTATATTTTATTTGTTATTCAAAAAACTACGTAACAAAAAAATAAATCTCGTTGTTTCAGCAACTAGTATTACTCATTATCTTAAAAGAAAATTTCTATTTTTATCTTTGCATTGAGGAAATATCAGACGTATAGATAAGCTAAGAAAACTGGAGTACTTCTCAATATCATAATTGTTTAAAAATATGTTTACTTGAATTTTATTCATAACAACGTGTAGAAAAGATAGAAGATTACGTTCTTTTAAGCAATACGTTGATGACATCTTCCTCATTATAGAATATGTAGAGGAAGTGAAATTAGAAACAGCACAATCCGCGCGTCGAGATATCTCGTGGAAAAATCAATACGAAACGGCATAATATAATAGGCACTTACCCGTTTATGGACGTTCGACTGATGAACCAGGATAACGCCGACCTGGCTAACGAATGCCAAGCCTGCAGGGGCAACGAGTCAGATCTCTCCGCGGATCTCACGAGGAAAATTTCGGCGGCTTTGTCGGGCTGGTCGGCATCGGGACCGGTACCAAGCGGCACCCACAAATCCAGTAGATCTTCTCTGATCTTGCTTTTGTCTACCCTGTACCACTGTAAAAATAAAAACGTAATTGTTACCATCATTTTTGTATTTCAACAGAATTTTGTTTTTGTATTTAATATTCTATAATTAAATAAAATTAATAGCATGATTTTTGTGTAATTTTACACGAATACTTTTCGCTTTTATTTTAGTATTAATGGATAACAAGTTGATTAATAAAAAATAATTTTATATTATAATAGTAGTAATAGATTTAAAATTACAAATTACAGCAATTACACAAAAAAATTATTTATAAAATAATTTACTAAATTACAAAAACTTGATCTGTGATGAATTCTTAGGTTTATGTTTAAGATACTATTATATAATATCTTTATATATACATAATATTTTTACATAATGTATCATATAAAAAATAGCAGGGAAATAAGAATTGATTTTCTCGGAATGTTGCGTAATCTTACAAGCAAAATTATTTGATTGCTAAAATCATCTTGCTGTACAAGGCAGATCAATTTGCGGGAATAAAATTTGTGAAGTTCCAAGTATATATTCCATTAGCGTCCCACCGGGCGGGCCGCCGAAAATGTATTTCTCGCTTCATTACGGCCGTGTATTATGGTATTAACGATACGTATATCCCTCGGTCGCGGATCAATTTTCCCCTCGAAACTCTCACACATTTCGAGAGTTTGCGTAATTACGCGCTGTTGGGTTTCTTCTTTCATTTTTTTTCTCCCTCGCATTCTCTCTTGCAAAACACACATATCGTCGACGAGAGGATACGCCAACATCAGTTCGGTACGAACGACGCCAAGTTTCGACACGTTAATGCGCGAAAAAAAAAATAAAAACTTACGAAGTCTTATATTTCATTATGGCGCCGTATAACCGATGAACATACACTCGCGTCCGTTGAACATTTTTCATTATCGAAGCCACGTATCGCGACATTAACGATTCTTTTCTCGCCTGCCGTGCCGTCCGTGTCCTCGTCCTCGTCCTCGAAGACTCGAGGAGAACCGCGAAACGCCACACAGTCCAAAAAGCAATTACGTTGACCGGTCGGCTGGTCCACCGGGCCTTGCGCTACACGACAGATATCCGATTTCACCGTCAGCTTCCGAGAATGAGAACCAATTACGCGGCCCCGGGGCATTAAGGAATCGATCTAATTTGCGCGCGCGTTCGGCGGCACGGCGCGGTGCGGAGCGGCGGCTCTTAATGGCGAGAGAGCCGACCGATGAAATTATACGAAAATGTAATCAAGGCGCTTTTTGTCTCGTTTCGCTTCGAGCGGGGCAGGGGCGTAATTAGGAATGCTTTTGCGCTTCGCGACGGGAGACACTTGTTGCTCCGCTCCGCTCCGCTTCTCTCCCGCTCCTTCATTTTCTCTCGCCGCGTCTCTCTCTCTCTCTCTCTCTCTCGATTCTTCCCCTCTCTTTTTTTTTCATTTCATCTTTCCTTCCTTCCGTCCTTTTCCAGTTCACTATCTCCTATTCTCTTTCGAGTGTCTCTCCTTTTTCCGTTCCTTCTCATTGTAAATTTCTCTCCTTCTCCATCCTATACTCTCGCGTCCGACTCTCCGGTAGTTGAGAGCTCGAAAAAGGATGACGGAGCCGGCGGGGGAAAAAAGCCAGGAGATGGAAGGACCTCGCCACAGAAGGAGAGTAATTAACACCGTGGTGCCCAGGTGCGCGGCCCTAAGAAGTCGTTTATGGATCGCCCGGTTGCCGCGGCCGCGTAGCCGGCCATCAATTAGATTCTCTAATTAAAACAGTCCGCTCTTCTCGCCGCGGCAGTGCATTAACTTGGCTCTACACCACACGAAGTCCCACCGATCGACTTTGTCATCGTCCACCGGGCGGAGGCGCGACGGATCGTCGCGTTTCTTGTTCCAAGGGCCGAGCCAGCTTGCCTGGCATTCGATAAGATTCACGATATAACACCTCGATTTACTAACGGTATGAAAACTTTCGCAAAACGCGCTCTCATTCGATGCCGAATGAGTAATCGTGTTTTGCGAATGAGCCCTGATCCTTACATTTTCTACAACTTTCAAGGATAGTACCGTACATGAATCTAAATATTTTCGTAATGCACAATGAATCGTGGAATTTATACATGAATGCGATAATTACTTGCAATTAATTGCACTTTTGTATAAGTTATCATTCGCGAGATTTTATTTTCAGATTTGTTTGTGTATCGTAAATTTGTTAATAAATTTGCACGTGCAACGTTCACGAGTCTTTTTTTGTTTAATTGAAGAATATTTTCTATCGTACACAGTTTGAAAATTTTTATTAAATTTAACACATTTTACGTGTCCCATCCAATTTAATTCAAGAAAATGTATTAAATTTGACTGAAATTTGATTTATTATTTATATTAAATGTATATGCACGATGTTGATTACAAAAATGGATTGATTTATACTTTGACACACATGAAAAATGACAAAATATTGTTTAACTCGTGGATTATTATAACTAACAGAGCTTATAACTCGAGTGTGTTAAATATTCACTATAAAAATTTCAACAAAGAAATTAGAATAAGATATATTATAGAATTAATAACTCGTAATAATATATACTTGTAATATATATAGATCTCATTTAATAATTATATTAATCATATCATATCACAAACATTACATCTACAGCCTTAAATTCTCTAATCTGAATCAGTGGATAGTGATTACAATAGCATATTTAGTACTGATAATCAATGAAGTTCAATTAAAAAAGGAAGAATGTTTGAGTTGTTTACATAACTAAAACAGACATTTTCACGTTAATTTCAATCTTCTAATACCGTATTGAATTTAAGAACATTCACTAAAAACAAGGTTAGTTAGATCACATAATAAAGATTAGCTAGATTAGGGATCTCAGATTTAATTCACTGATTAGTGATATATTTGGCACTGGTATCAATGATTATCCACTAATTCAGATTAGAGAATATAATTTAAGGCTGTAATGAAGTAGATGTAATGTGTTTATGATTAATATAATTAATATAATTAATATAATTAGTAGATTTAGAGAAACAATATTTTAATCAAAATATAATTCGATCAAAAAAATAGATCAAACTTTTATGTAAAGATATAAATATCTATTTTTCTTGATACTTGAATATACTTGTGACATTTCTTGCTTGTCTTGGTATAAAAACTTCTCTCTAAATTTGAATCATTGGATAATCACTAATATCAGTGCCAAGTATGTGCTACTGGTATTCAGTGAATTAAATGTAAGATCCCTAATCTAGCTAATTTTTATGTGTGATCTAACTAACCTTGTTTTAGTGCTCAAATTCAATGAATATGATATTGGAAGATTGAAACTAACGTGCAAATATCAGTTAATATTTTAATTATATAATCAAACATTCTTCCTTTTTTAGTTGAACTTCACTAATTATTAGTGCTAAGTATGCTACTGGGTAATTAGTGACTATCCACTGATTTAGATTTAGAGAGTTAGTAAAAACAGAATGTTTCGAAGTCTGTATTCGAAGGTAATACCGAAACAAAGAAGTGTCCGGCGACGCACGCGTGGAAGTGTGAAGACAAGCACCATCGCGGTGCTCGCGACATGGCGCAAAGAGGACGCCGCGCGTGCAATTTTAATTATGGCTACCAGCGTGTGTCGCTAATTGCAGGTAGCCCGACGCGCTCACCCCACGTCATCACACTTTGATTTGACTTTTTCCCCTGGGACATTACAAATGGCTACCGACGTGGTCGCGCGCGCTGCCGGACAGCATTCCTCTTCGTGTCATTAGTGGCGACTTTCTGCACAGCGCCGGGAAGGAAGACTTAAGAGAAGGAAGGATCCGGGACGTAGCGGAGAAACGCGGATGGAGAATGAGAGACAATCGACTGCTACCTCCATGCCTTCCGTGTAGCCGTGTAGCTGTGTAGCCACGCACCAATCGCGCCTCTCGGCAACCGACAACAAGTAGCCGACTCGGAAATCGCAGCCATCTAAATCAACGTCGCGCGTTCACCGCGACGAACGGACGAAATAACGTCAAGAAAAAAGACTTAACGTCCTCGACCTCGACATCCTCGCGAGATACGCGCATGTCATTTAGCATGTCGTGTAGTGTGAATTTTGGGATCTCATGATCAATTGCGATGATTTCTATTTGTTTCGTAATAGGTCCATACTGAATGGAATGTTTAAGACGACGATTGCCTTGTTAAGTAAATTAGTCATCCCGAATACGACATACGTTTATATATCGGTAATTTTAACACACTGTACTTAATTATATATTTATTCTTTATTAAAATATACAAAAAAATTTTTTAATTCTTTCTTTCATAAAATCGAATTGAAGAATAGCTGACATCCTAACACATCGAGAGAAAAAAGTAGTTGCAAATGTACTATAATAATTTAAATGTGACTGTTACTTATTGTTATTTTCGGTGTCAACTATATATTTTTTGATAGAATTAAATATAAATATAATTATTACTGTTAACATTATAGCAATAGTAACTATAAAAATTGAGCTCACAATTAAAATTATTTTACAGTATAAAATAATAATTACACATACTAAACGCTTTTCTCAGTGATACTTATCAATTCAAAGAACTCGTCGAATATAAATAAAACAATCTTTCAACAAAAAAATTTTACCATTGATAACTTTTAGAAATTATAGTACTTTATCTTACGTAAAAAGTTTCGATAGAAGTGAAGATTATTGCGAAATTTTATTGAGGAATACGTCGTTAAGAATGCCTGAGTGAGGGTGCGATTTTATACAATTCTCAAATGTAAAATAACGGGGTAGTGCTTACGCGATTATGCTGTTCGCTCAGTAACAACGAGTCTCGCTCTATGATTTGAGACCTGCGAGTGGAGTCCGTTGATCATCGCGGAGTTATATTTGAAGGCGCACTTCGTCTGAAACGGTTATGCGTCCCTTTATACTAGCACGGAACGCATGAGAAAACTTGTAAAACATAAACTGTGGAAGTGTAAACTGTAAACGTTGAGTTATCATTCGGACGATAGAACTGTTTTTTTTTGTGATAGGCGTTTGTTGAATTGATATGTGTTTATCGAATTGCTTTCGTATGATGTGACATATTTGACGAGTCTTGATTTTTCTTTCTGTTTTGTCAAATTTTAAATTTCTCCATTTCTCTTGTTTTATCTAAATAAATTACTAATAAAATACTAATAAATATAACTAAGAAAATTTGATCAATCTTGGAATTTATTTTTAATTTCCATATTTTTTGTATATCTAACAATTAAGCTCGAATAAAAATTTTATATTAAAGAAAAAAAATTAATTAAAGAGAAGCGTAAATAATTATTATATATAGACATTTTGTACATGTTAAATAATTGTTTGCAATATTAATAAGATATCTATTAGCATCGTTATTAAATTAACAATCGATTTAATTTGTAATATTATTTCAGCTTCAGTTTATAATTTCCGTTTATAATTTTTAAAATCCAACAGTACTTGACACACAGTTTATATTAGAGTTGGGTAGTAACTATAATTAAAATGTTAAAAGTTAATAACTTATTTAATGCATTTAAAATTAACTTAACTTAGTTAATTTTAAATGCATTAAATTTTAATTTAACTAAGTTATTTTTAAACATTAACTTTTTAATTTTTTTTTTAAGTTAAACAATTTTTTTATCTCTTTTAAATATTTTAGAAAAATAATAAGATTAAGGCCATATATTCGTTATCTGTTCATATTTTAAGTAATTTCTGAAGATGCTAAATACAGATCTCTGATATACCCCTCTTATGCGGTTATGCTTTATGCCATACGCTTTAGTCTTAATAGGTGTTTTAAGCCTTAAGTCATAAGAAATTGATCAATTATAGTCAAATATTCTTCTCGCATTCGATTGTAATTGGTCAATTTCTTATGATGACTTAAGATTTATTAAAAAGTAATCACTGATCTATCTTCACTATGTGCTGGCTGTTTTTTTAAAGTTTTTTTATATAACTTATATAGTTATATCGTTATATGTTATATACTTATATCACGTATGAATAAAAAAATTAAAAATTTAATTTACTTATATTAATCTATATTGTAGTTATTTAATTTCATTAAAAAAAAAATTAGATAATTTTAATAAAAATAAGTTTTAAAATAATTTTTTTCAAAATTAATTTTT
>NW_017259222.1:698146-707758 GCF_001594045.1 Atta colombica
TATATATATATATATATGAAATATACGTCTGTCTTTAACGTTTATAAACAGTATCAAGATCTATAAATGTTAATCATATTAACCTCCTTTTTTATTTATTGTTATTTAAAAAGTTATTACAAAAAATAATAAGAGACTTTTGATATTTTTTTTTAAGCCTGTACTTCTTGACTATTCTGGAAACACGCTGTTGTGCTCGATGGACTACCATAGCTCCAGAATCGTTCGCGAGTCTGTTTCCTTTTCTTTCCTCGAGGTCTCTTCTTCTAGTCTGAGAGAAAATTGAGCACGCATAAACGGTAAACGATAAACAACGTCGTCGAGCAGTTTATGTTTTCCGCGCGGAATACTGGGGATGTTTGGCCTCTCAGCTACGCGGAGCTTCTCGGATTCCTGAGGCGTGTTGGATCGCGAGTCAAACGCATTCTCTTCCCGCGCCATTATGTTATTGCTGCTAGGGTGGCGGTGCAGGCCGACAGGCGTTATATCAGTGCTGTAGGAGAGGAATGAGAATTCTCGTTCTCTAGACGATTTTTTTCTCGACAAAAGCTTTCTTCTCTCGTGACGAGGGCACGCGATGAGATTTCGCGCTTTATAAAGGGAGCTTCTCGATCGCTCCGAGAATTAGGACTTATGTCGTTCGAACGAAAGGTCAGATGCTCACGCATGAAAGCATTACGAAAATATTGCTGAGAATTTATGTATTAAGTATACAACTTTGCTTCCGCCGTTTTTTTCCGAAATTCGAGGCTTTAGTGTAAAAAACTTATACATTTATGATTCAAAGTATTGTCCATCGCTGGCCACTACTTTCTCCCATCTTTCGGGTAGCGTACGAATCCTGCGTCGAAAAAACTGGTCATCTTTTGAGACTATCCACGAATCGATCCAATTTTTTACTTCTTCATAAGACCGGAAGTGCTGGTCAGCCAGGCCATTGATCGAAACAAGTGATAGTCAGAGGGAGCAACGTCTGGAGAATACGGCGGGTGGGGTAGGACTTCCCATTTCAACGTTTCCAAGTATGTCTTGACCACTTTCGCAACATGGGGTCGAGCATTGTCATGCTGCAAAATCACTTTATCGTGTCTCTCGTTGTATTGCGGCCGTTTGTCTTTCAATGCTCGGCTCAAACGCATCAATTGCGTTCGATACCGATCGCCTGTGATTGTTTCAGTAGGTTTTAACAGTTCATAACAAACTACGCCGAGCTGGTCCCACCAAATACAGAGCATGACCTTGGATGTCAAAATCACCGTTCTTGAAACCACTCACGACACGTTCTTTCACTAATAGCGGCCTCACCATAAGTATTTGAGAGCATTCGATGCTGCCTCAGCCGCAGATTTTTTTCATATTGAAGTAAAAAATTAAAACCTCCCGCAAATGACGAGAATTTGGCTCGTAAACTGACATTTTCAATCGAGAATAACTTTATGATGCAGACATAAATCGACTAATGTTTCTATGGGATTATGTTGACAGATGCCCAAGTTTATTGTATGACGTCTAATCTATTTCGACCACCACTTACCGCTAAAGCCATCTATAGGAAAACGGCGGAAGCAAAGTTGTACAACTAATAGGTTGGTTAGGTTTATTTTTTCAAAAAATAATTTATCAAGTTTGAGCTTCGAAGAAATGTTTCTTTGGAACCTATTAATGTTTCTGATATATTTCTGGTATATTTTTGGTAAAATCTTTTATCTTCACTTCTTCATGTATAAGACTGCTAACCATCCTATAAATATTTAGATGGATAACGTCAGAAGCGGGAAAACACATAATAAAAATTCTTGTAAAATAAATTTAAATAGAAATATTTTTCAATAAAATAATATTTGAATTTAATACAAAATTTGTTTCATTTCCGATTTCTAAAAAGAATTTAAATTCAAAGTTAAAACGTTTACAGACGACTAATTTTCGTTATATACATTATTAATATATATCTTAATTATGTGTAAACTGCATCCTTTTGTCTAATACAAAATAAATGTATATAAAATGTTTTATTTGATCGTAATTATAAAATCGATATTTATTATTTAAGCATATATATATATATACACAATATTTCTTAGATATGCTTAAATAATATCGATTTTATATTACCTTGGCAAGGATACTCTCAGTAGATTGCCGCTTCCTTCCAATAGGAGAACGAATGTATGAAAATATTTTAAAATATTTTGGTTTTATCGGGAATTGAACCCGCATATATCACTAGCATATAGCAGACCAGTGCGCTGTCTACTCTGGCACACTCGCTTTCAGTGCTCTCATCAATACCTATATAATGTGTGCCTTCCAACAAGCGGCACAGTGTGACACAGTGATCATGTCATCTTTGTTTAACATTGGTAAACAACAAGGATGTAATGATTCATTGTGTCACCGTGTTACTTGTGTCATTTATTAGAAGGCACACAACATTTATCTACTAGCTTGGAATTTTATAAATAATTCATTAAATACTAAAGGCATTATACAGCCTTAGAGATATTATACATAAAGGTATGAAAAATAATAGAAAAATTTCTACGTGAGGAAACCGATTTGCAAAATTTTATTCACTCAGGACGCCTGAAGTAAAGTCTACAAAATGCGCCGAATGAAGAGCAGTCAGCGGAAAACTAAAGAAATGGTAAAAGCGCGAAGCAAAGCTAGTACCCCTTTCGTAAAAATCACACGAAGGGAGCGCGAGTATCTTGATTGGGAAAGCAACGGTGTAACTAACCGTGAAGAATTTTCATCGAGATCGACAATCGGCTAACGAGGCCAACCGCGCCTAGAATATCAGTTCGTTTGCGCCAAAAAGAGAGACCTAAATACGTATTTGGGAAACACCTTCGGAGAAAACGATAAAGATAAAATGCAGTCATAGCAAATAATACGCTTTTTAAATATATTTTGATTTTAATGTATCTTAAGAAAATTGAAATATTTTTTTATACTTGCAAATTAATGGAGGTAGTGAAATATTTTGCATATATTAGTGTAACTTATAAACTTTAAAAATTATATTATTTTTTGTGAAAAATTTACTTTGACCAAGAGTTGAACCCGGATCTTTTGTATTCTGTGTGAGGGTAGCTAAGCCTTGGTAGTCTAAAGGCTTTTCTTAAATCTGAAAAATTAAATCAACGCGTAGTTCAAATGACTACAAATGCGATATATAATTCACATGGAATTATAAGGACTAAAGATCCTAAGCTTCGACCGTTAGGCTTTATTTTTTAATAGTTGTAAAAAATTAAACATGTAATAATAGATAATGAATTACCTGAAATATCAAACTATAACTATAATTTCTAATGTTCATTACTAAAACTAAAACTATAATTTCTAATGTTCATTTATTTCATTTGCGTACAAATCTAGTAGTACCAATCTAGAAGTTCATGTAAGTCCTAATATTATCTTTCTGTCGAATAAATAGATCCTCGTATTTCCTGGTTTTACGTTCCTTCCTTCGTTCAGATACAATGGTTGCAACTATAAAAAATTACCCCCATAAAAATAAGAGATAGGACAAAATAAAAAGTCCGAGAAAACCGAGTTAACGAGATCTCTCTCATCTCCGCCATTCCACAGCAAAGTCTGTTTTCTCGCTATTTTGAAGTCAGCGCCTTAAAATCCAGGTTCGCGTGAACTTTCGGCGACATACAAAGAGTATCTTCCGCGTTACCTCGCCAGGTATCATTTCCACTCCGGGAACTGGTATCACTTCTCTCGTACGTGCGATCTCATTTGGTCAGTCAAAGTCCTGTTTCTCGCGGCGAAAGAGAGATTGAAATTATTTGTATATTTCAGATTAAAAAAGTACAAAATTTCCAAAATTGATCAAGAAAATTCTATATCTATAATAAAACATGAACTCGAAAAAGTCCGTACAGAGAGAAATGCTCATAATATTTTTCCGAATGTATATAGAATATTCATATTTGATATAAAGTTAAGCTAACAGGTGCGTGAAAGATATTGTGGTCGAAATAGACCCCACGTGACTTAATTGGAAAATGGCACGAAGTGAAGATGTCCGTAGATTGCGTACATCTCTTTTAACCTGCCCTTCGAACAGATTCTTTAACCAATTCAAAGTGGATGTTTCCTTCATGAAAAAGGCATGACAGGCGCGAAGTATCTAAAAAGCTTGCATTCGTCTCAGTTAAATATTAACAAGTCTCAACGCAAAGTCAATTTAATACTGTAAAAGAATTAAAGGAAGGATGTTTCTGCGTGGACTTTTATTACGAAAGAACTTTTAATTACGTTCACCTCCACGACGTTGGAGAGTCTACACGTCCGTCCGCAGAAATCAGTTTCCTGACGTAACCGGTCCGCAGGCGCGGTCTCGCGTGAGCCACGTGCGATTATGCGGCACGATAAGCAAAGATCCGTCGGCCATCCGGATTTATCGCGGATCCTGTGTCGAGATTCTCCTTCGCGATGACCAAGTCGACCGGTCGGCCGAACGAAGACGGAGCATCGCGAGAGAAAGAGACTCCGAGTCATAAAAGCGCGCGAAGCGTATCATTCGCTCTCGGTCCTTCAAACAATCTTGCGCGTCCTTAAAATCCGCAACGAGATAGCGCATCTGGTCGCAACAGCTTTTTTTCCCTTTTTTTTTTATGTTCCCGCGAATAAGCCGAGTAATGAATATCATAGGCGGGACGGAGGGCGGCGAAGAGGACGTCGAGGTGTTATTTGCGTCACCGTTTAGGGGCGGTCATGCATGCGATGCGTACGCGATCGCGCGTCGATAGGTTCACTTTAACGTCGGTATTTACAGCGAGATCGATAGCATCAGCCACCACGGCGTAAGTATCATCCAAGTCTGTAAATGTAACGCAAATTGTAATCATATCATAACAGATCGTTTCATGTTCCACGTGAATACTTCCGCGAAGCGTTCGAGTCTTCTTCTAACGTATTGGAACATCGACGCGAGTGTAGCGTGACATATGTCATAAATTTGCCTGAGGTTATGCGGATTTTGATTGATAACAAGTGTTTCGGATTACTGATGTTAGTAATTTGACGTTGGAATATTGGCGATCGACTGATAAAAAATTATGATATCGAAAAGACTGATTGGATTGACAAAAGACAGCTTTATGGAATACGAGGTAATAATGAAAATGGTAAATGTTGTGGAAAATAAAGTGAAATTAATCATTCTTAACCCTTCATTTCTCGCATATTCAGAATAACTCTCACCTTATAAATTCTAAATATATGAATGCTATTTATATTACATTATATTTAACGTAAATTTTTTCACAATTTAAAAAAAACATTTATCTTTATCTAAAAGATATAAAATATGATTAATATAATAATCTTTGTTTAATTGTAAAAAAAACAATAAAGATTAACATATAATTTTGGAGTATATTCCGTATATAAATAATTATATTTAAAAAAACTATGTAATAATATATGTAAGAAGAGTTGAGCATTACACGTAAAAATCGAGGTAAAAATAAAATAAATAAAAAAACCATAAATAATAATAATCTTAATTAACATATACACACAACATAAATCATGTAAAGTTATAAATAATAAGATGGAAAAAGATTGCTTGTATTCGTTATTATTGTTTTTTCCCTCGTGATAATTGATTATTCTTTCTTCTCCCTTGCATTTCCGCTAAACATTTATACAGTCATGAGTACCGTTGTAATTGCATCTCACATTACACGTTTATGACAACTCGGAAATTAATATTGATCATTACAATCACGCATGGCATACTTAAGATTTTTAAGAAATAGAATGTACGCTCCGAAGGGTGCGAGAAAAGAAGAAGCAGACTAAGGGTCGAAATGGAAGGATAGGACAAGGGACGAGGGGCAAACGAGAAGCAACGACGAGATATACTTGTCTTATGCGCGTCTTTCTCTCCCGGGGTCCCTCGTCTCTTCCTCCCCTCAAAAGCCTCATCCATCAGTCACTTAATATTTCAAAGCAACGTTCTATCTTTCTTTCTCTCCCTCGGTCCCTTTCGTCCCTGATCCGCCGAGATGCGCGGACGTTGTCGTGAGCCCTTTTTAAAAGCTTAAAACATCGGTGCGGAGCCACCGCGCCGCATCAACACCGTTACGTTCGAAGCTGGGAGCAAAGTTTTTAGACTTTACTGGGGAATATTAGAACGCGACGTTCCCGGATGACAATGACGGCAACGATGCGACGACGGCAGCGGCAGACGGGGACGCGAAGTGATGTCTCACGTCGATTTCGTGGGGGAAAAATCTCGCGGGGCAACCTACCACCTCTTTCCTTTCCCTGCCGCTGCCACCCCCTGCCACCACTCGAAATTCAAATTTCTCGTTTCACGCGACCGAATGGGATTCTTCCCTTCTCCCGTGAGCACCTGCCCGAATACGCGCCGCAGTCGTTGGAGTCGAGATCGATTCGCTCTGCGTCTCGCGAGTTGGCGGGAAACGAGGATCGGGGAGGGATGATGCTCGCAAATACGAAGATAAAAGCTCGCTGTTGTTTTCTTTTATTCCACCCTCACCTCCCTCCCTCTTTCTCTTACCTTTTCTCTTACCCTTTTTGACGAACGAGATGCGACCGGATTGTCCGATTCGAGCAGAAGATGAGCTCGATCTAAGAATGTAATTTCAATCGTAACTTCATATGTAATTCAAGAATCACTCTTCGTCGAGTGAAATCGCGGAGTTTCATAGAAAAGGCAGAATTTATTTAAGAATAGCTCTTGAAGAGAGATTCATCTAAAAAATTTTTAAGAGTTATTGTTAGAAATTAAAATTAATCTTTTTTTTTTGAAAATAGAGAATTGTTGATTTTTATTTAAAAAAAAGAAACTGATGCTCAAATTTGAATCTTTATCCTACATTATTATATCAATATTTTAATGAATCTTAATATTAGATATATATTTAACTGTTTTGCAGATTTCTTATATACACTGTTAGAAATGTAATCACGAGTTTCCTTTACATGTAAATAAAGCTCGTGGTTATGAACGAAATTAAAAATAATGAATGATTTAACTGAAAATTAAGTTACAGTAGTTACTTAAATGAAATGAACGTGTATATTTTATGAAAATTTATGAAAAATACATTAAATTTAATGTAATGTCATAAAATTAAAATTAAATTCAAATTGTGTAACTTAAAAGTTAATAAAATTTAAAAACATTTCTAACAATTGTAATACTTTATATATTTTCTCGAAACTTTTAAAAGGATTTGACGAGAATCTGAAAAAAGATGTTGGAAAAATTTGGGAATTTGTGTGCTGAGGAAGAAAAAGTTTTTTTCGGAATATTGAAAATATCGTAAATATAATTTAACGTAATAAATTAAGAAAGTTTAATTTATTAACAAAGAAGAATTATATGCAAAGATATAAATACTGTTCAGGCGTAGAAAAGATGATATCACCAGTCTTAAGTTAAGTGCTATTAGCTTGCTGTATACTTAAGGAAAAATATTGTCAAATTGTATGGATGTGACTTCTTCCACGTATCGATAACGATATATTAAGATAACGTTATCGCTTGCTCATTCTCAGTATTTATGCAGAATTAATCAAAAACTCAATGCATGATTTCACATGACAATTTATCATTTATAATGTACACTATGTAGATATATATGTATGTAATTGTAATAATGAATGTTTCATAATCGATATGAAATCTGCCAGTTCCGTCTTTATAGTATTATTATATGTGAATCGAATTAAAATAAAAATGTAACATTTAATTAAAATGTATTGAGATAAACGTTTATTTATTAAATTATTTTAAATTATGGAAAATATTATAATTTGATTTTATTTTATCTCTAATATATATTTATCTGCAAAATTAATTAAATTGCATATGGAAATATTAAACTATTAAATGTTACATTTACATGCAGAATGTCTACAAAGAGAATTGCCAAAGCTTGAGTAGATGAAAAAAATTCATATAAACTTATGTTCAAAAATGCTTTATTAAAAAGTTTTAAATGTTGCAAAAATTTACAAGCAGAATTGTTTTCTATTTATTATACGAGTTATGTGGTTTATACATGATGCTTCGTCTTATTTTAAAAAGAATGATAATACACGAGTCTTTTAATCAATAATTCCCTCAGCATTGGATCGATCGAGGCAAATCAATCATTTGGTCTCCTAAGTCACCAATTTTAATGCCTCTTGATTTATATTTATCACGTAAAATGTAAAAGTTCTTTTATGAAAGAAATAGAAGATTAGCTTTGAAAATGTATTCAAAATGTATTTACTACTATTTCCAATATTATAGCGTAGGAATATTCGAAAGAGAGTTTGAAAGTTTATTGGTTTGACGAATAGACGCCTGCATTCTTGCAAAAAGAAGTATTTTCAAATATTTATTGTAATTATTGTAACAACTGATAAAATTCGTAAAACATATCAAATAATGTATTAATTGAATCAATCAACAATTCCGTATAACGAATTATAGAAAATAATTTAACATAAATCTATCATTCATAAGTTTTTTAATAAAATATTTTCATACATAAGTTTATAAACTTTTTTCATTTACTCGACCTTATTGATACATTGTATAAGTTTCAGCCTTTGCAAATATTCAGTATAATTTTATTTGCGATGATAAATATATATATGGCGTAATACGAATCTCATATCAAACAAGTTATAAGTGTTAGAGCAATTGAATCAATTAGATCTCTTCACAGATAATGGCTTCAAAGAATAGATAAATAAAAGATCAATTGTGTGTGCATGTGCGCGCGCGCGCGCGTATTCGATATTGAAATTTTATGAGATATACAGACAAGGTCATTAATTCAATGGGCAATAAATAATGATTTATTATCTACTTAATTTTCTAGAAATGATGATAACAGCAGAACGCATTTATTTTGCTAATTTATGGATATGTCTATAGTTTTTATAATTACTGTAATGTATTACCACAAAAATAAGAACAAATAGAAATATCTTTCTTATTAATTATTCATGTTTAACAAAAGTAAAATAATTGGAAATATTATATTTAATATAATATAATATAATCATTTTCTCTTTTCTATCTTTGCAGTGTTGAGTAGCAATAAAAATTATTATTTTATTTATTTATTCATGTAACATTTTATTCCAAGATGTCGTGTTTGTATGATTTCCAATAAAAATTTTTAAAAAGTCGACGAGCTGTTTCCTGCTTTTGTGGTTTCGATCAGAGGGATAACTCAGATCGATGATTCGAAGCTCATTTTTCGCTTAGATCGTCATGGGGGCCGCTGCGATCGTGACCGCTGCGAGTAAATTGACGTGGACTTCTCCCGTCGTCGCAATTATAAATAGGATAGGAAAACGCGGCTAAAGAGAGAGAAAAAAAAGAAAGAGAGAGAGAGAGAGAGAGAGAGAGAGAGCACTCGATACGTCGTGGATGATGCCCGAAGTGGCCCCGAGGATGTTTCAGGAATATCGAGGACGTAATTATCCCGTAATTACCGAGCGCGGTCTTGACTCTTGAGCAGCTCTACGTCTCGGCGGTTATCCGAGTGGGGGTAGTCAGTGGTTGGCCTTGTGCGGTAATTGTACTAATTATTACTGCCCTTCCCCCCCCCC
>NW_017259222.1:707858-721233 GCF_001594045.1 Atta colombica
CCGCCGGGTTTCCTCCCTCCTCCCCCGGCCGCCCAATTACCCCCGGTGGCCCGCGCGAGAGAAGCCAGAAGTCCAGAACTCTTGCGGAGATTTCAGAACCTCGTTTCTTGGAAAAAAAATCTTTGTTAGCGCCCGGGATGCCCGCGGGCCGTCATAAAATTGACGGTGGGAGGTTTCTGGGAAATCGTAATTAATTTACGGCCGCATAAATTAGGGGTAATCGACAGGAGACTAGGCATGCGAGTGCAAGACGAAGCATCGGTATAATTGCGCGTTAAATTTTACGCTGTCACGTGATTATGAAGAATAAAGAAGCATAGTACACGTAACTGCATATCTTTGTGGAAAAAAAAAATGTGCAGCTTAATTATCGTAATGTTGATAATTCTCAAAAATTATTTATAATTAATCTATGGCTTCTTACAAAATTTCTAATTCAAATATTTTGCCTTTATTTTATTTCAAATCAAAAGTTTTGATCTAATTAAGAATTAGTCAGAACAACTGTTCAACAAATTTTTTTGCCTCTTTAGTGCCATTTTTTTTTAATTGTGATACGATAAACAAATTTAGCCAACGGATTCATGTTTAGAGAAAAATACATCAGAAATGATTATTTATACTCGTGTCGAAAAATGGTGTTGGAATGTAATTAGTGAAGTCGTCTATTTAAAATGTAATAAATGGCAAAAATGCTAAAAATATTTAATAAATTAGTTCATATTTCTTTCCTCTTCCCCTGCACTTTCTATTACTGTGCGATTTTTATAAATAATTTTTATAAATAATTTTATTTATAAATTTTCCATGTATCTATCTTCAATTTGAAGTTCAAATCCAAAATATTTAGGTATTGCATCAAGTGCCTGTGTTTTACATTACATATTGAAGGTTGCGAATTAAAGATTAGAATTTGACCAATCAGACAATGTTAATTTTAACCGTTTTGTTCTAATTGGCTGAATTTTAATCCTCGCTTCGCAATCCTCCAATGCGTAGTACGAGTATTAAAAATTCTCATGATTCATCTCACGGGCGTCTACGATCCCGAGACCCGAGATCAGTGACGTGACGAGTGACCCCAGGCGGTGACCTGAGAAGCGACGCGTGGCGCGCGACGAGAAGTAAACACAGCCGTGCGACTCTGACAGAGTTGAACGTTGGACGAAGATGCATGCTCTCTCTTTCTCTCGTCTCGACGAGAGGATGACGGCCACATGATTTGCCACGCTTACGTGGCACGTCTCTACGACACGTCGTACTGTTTCGAGGGTACAATCAAGAGAAAGAATGATTATCATGTTTTAAAATAAAGTATATCGTGAGATATATCACGAAAACGCAAAGGGCAACGTACTTATTATCGAACGTCGCGCTCACCTTGCGCTTGTCATACGCCGCCAACCACTCGTCCGCTTTCCGTTTGTCATAGAGCACCCTGGCGAGGCTGCCGTGTGGCCGGTAACTCCGCACGGCTCGACTCACGGCCTCGTCGCCGACAGTAATGTTGCAGGTGGTGTCCTGACAGCCGTACGCACACCTGACTACGTGGGCCTCGTCCGCGCCCGCCATGCCGCGTCGGACCGACACGTCGTCGGTCACTCGGTTACTACGCCACGCATTATCGCGTGCGGCTCGTCACGTCTCTCGCCGTGAATCACCACCGCGCGCGTGGCCGTCGTATCAACATTCTCCGGACGCGAAGCCAAGCCACACCGGCCACGGCCGTAAATCGGATATCCTGCCGTCGCGTAAACACCGTACCGTTCAGCACGTGGCCATATTGTCGACGGTGGCGCCGTGCGATGCGAAGCGGCCCGCGATTGAAATTCATCTCCCGCGGCCGCGTCGATAAATTACCGATCGAAACATAATCGATGCTCGCTGTCGTTTCGTCTGATATAGACGCTCGTATGTGGATGTGTTCGACGTCATCGATTCGAATCGCAACAGCTTCTCGCTCATTCGGTCACGCAATGTCCAATAGCAATTAATTTGCGAGAGGTATGTTTCTGAATATATTATCGATTATTATAACGAGAACCAGACATCGTAATACTGGATATACAGCTTATTTCCATATCGTTACGACCAAATGATCGACTTTTTTCGCCAAATAAGAGACAAAAAAAACAGGAATAATTTATCAAGTCAAATCATTCTCATCGACGAGTCTTTCTTGTAACTGTGTCGCCGATGTTGTTCGTATTGAAAGTACGTAAAGTGACGAAAATTTTCAAGGGATCGTACTCAAAAGTATCATATGGATTACATACTCCTCCGTATCTTTTATCGGCCAACGTCTTCCCCTCGGAGAAAACCACCAAGGGGAGTATGAAACTTTTAGGCGGGATAAATATGGCGGAGGGAGAGGTTTGGGTGCACCAGTGCGCGCCCGATGAATATTTTAGGTGCCACATTGACGCATCGCGTTCTCTGTCTCTCTTGCGCGCGCGCGCGCGCCCGGTCTGATAATTCATTAATTTATGATAAGCTCGACCACGCCGCCCACGGGCCATGCATCCTCTCCCTCCCCTCGCTTGCCATAAATCATTTTCGCGTCTGACGTTAATTGCACGCCACCCCTCGTTACCACGGAGAAATGAGATTTTTTTAATTGGCGAATTTTTCACCGCTGCTGACACCCTGGCACCCGCGCTCCTGTACATTCCCCGTTGTACAATGCGCGTCAAGGAAAGAAAGATCGGCGAGACGCGGGGTGCGTAATGGCTTTCTTAAATTTGACGATGATACGTCGGAAAGGCGTCCGTTATTTTGTAAGCTAGTCTTCTATATTACGAAGTATCGTTTCTTTTATCTTGACTTCATATCATGCTATTAAAATGATTTATTCCATACGGATCTACATAATTTTTCTCTTTTCCCTCAGCTTCTATTGCAATAACTATTAAATAATTTGTATCTAATAATTTATATTTGTATACTAAATAATTTATATCTAAATATTTTATATATAATATTATGTACAATTAAAAAATTGATGATCCATCCAAATTTTGTTTGTTAATTTAACACGAGAGGAACATATTAGAAAGTAATATAAATATTGTGTAAAAATTAACACAAAATGTAATATTATATTTTAACATAATTAAAAAACGAATTGTGGAAGCATATATCTTTTAAAATTGAACATTTATATTATGTTATTTTATTAAATTAGTATACATTCATCCTCTCTCTTTATTCCATTATCTTAGAGTTTATCTTTTAAAACTATTATTTTTAAGTTGTTTCTTTTATTCATATCAAATTATGTAATACTGATAAATGTTAAACATCCATTTAACACAAAATGTTTCAATTACATGATTATATTATATTAAATTAACATTCATTGTCAGATAAATAATTGGGTAAATCGAGATAGATTAACAGAAATTTTCAAATTACATAAAAGATTGAGATCACATGATGTATTCAATCAAACATACAAAACATACATTTTACTCTATGTTAAAAATTTAATAAAATATTTTAAGAACTGATTGTAACACAAATACGAAATTTTTTTACTATGTACGCACTTTTAGAATGCACTTTCCTGATAGAAATGCAGTTTTCCTAGATCTATTCAGTTATTCTAACATTACTATATTCTCATTAGTTGTGTCAATAATAGGAAATGAGTAAGAAATGGATAAGAACTTGATAGAATTTTATTCTATCCATTTCATGAGCAGGTAGCTTGCTTATTAATCAATTTAATATCCATTATTTGTTATATTTCTATTCAGTAACTGGATCAGATTTTACGCTTTTGTATACAGTAACTGCAAGCAAAGCGTTACATTCTGATTGGGATCCTAAGTAGTTTTCTTCAATTATTAGACAAAAATTGGTATACTATTTAGTAACTGTTCAAAAAATGCATAAAATTTCTATCAGTGTAACACGTTAAGTCAGTTTTGATAAATGTAAGAAAATATACACCACGCATAATTAACAAATCTACATTCACAGACGCAAGGCAAGCTTTTGAACCTGAGTAAAATTGCGTCATTCCTTACCTCGTTGTGAATTTGTTTGGGCTATGCCCGACGTTCAGCGTCTAAACAACATGCGGCACACGTGGCCTTGTGATGCATATCTGCATCTCCTAATCTTTTATTTGCCGCCATTTCCCTACGTATATAATAAGATGAATTGAGAACTCGAGCATTAAAAGAATCGCGTAAAGGCGTTGGAATAACTTTGGAACAGGCAATGAATCTTATTTTTAATCGTGAACAAGACTGAGTGCTGCTTGATGTGAGTACGGGATTCCTTGAGCACGTAAAATACAAATCGCATTAGCAAGTCAAAATGCGCAAGCCTCTCTATTCTGTAGTTGTTCTATTTTGAGACATCGCGAACATTCCTACCTACGTAATCCTGGCGCTACGGAAGGGCCTTAACTCGATAAGTCCCCTCGGTACCTGAAGTGAGCTCATAATCGTGAACGAAGCGCGCAACCGCTTATTACAAGCGAGGGCATTGTAAATTTGCAGAGAAGCGGAGGGAGAAGCGTAGCGGTGGTGAGAGCGACGGATGATGATGAGAGTGAGAAAGAAAGATGTAAAGATCGGCGAGGAAGGACAACAGGTACGTCAAGAAAGAAAGAAAGAAAGAGAGAAAGAAAATGACAGAGAGGGAGGGGGAGGGAGGGAGGGAGGAAGAGAGAGAGAGAGAGAGAGAGAGAGAGAGAGAGAGAGAGAGAGAGTGAGAGAGAGGCTGAGGAGTCAGGGGAAAGTATAAGACGAGGGAGGCAAAGAGGAGTCGAAAGGACAAAGCGGCGCAAAACGTGCCCTTCAGGCATCTGAGGTCTTTCTTCAGCGTTGAAAATTTATCGTTCTGCAAGCGCCGGTGAGCAGAAAAATAGCGGGGGAGGAGAATAAGGACGGGTGGGAGGAAAAGCAGGAATTTAAGAAGCGGTTGACGCGAAAATAAAATACGTCTTGCTATATTTATACATTTCCATTAATGTAAAAACTCTAATTACGGTTCATCTTCTTCTAGGTCTAAAAAATGGTGAAGAGCAGTTGGATCCAGATTAGAAAATGATGAAGAACAGTTGGACCCGGATTAATCTACATTGATTGATGGAGACTGGCATTACCCGGACAAATCCAGATTTTACCGAAAACCGGTGTTTAAGGTAATAAAGACACATTTTCTTCTTTTTTTTTTAACTGCAGACATAATTAACGGTACATACATGTGTGGAAAGCGCTAATTAATCTCGACGCAAAGGTACAAGCCGTTATTAAGGAGGGCGTGTGTGTACGACGCTCGCTGTACAATCTCGCCGGTAATTACGCGGTTGAGATTCGCGTCTCGCGCGTGTATGTCATAAGTGCGTGGCGAGTTGATGTCAGGGCGACTTCGAAACGGTGAAACGAGTTAAATGTTCTAGGCGGGCCTCTCTTGAGAAATAATTTAATTATGCAAGGATAACGAAAGCAAAGTAACGATAATTCGACGTTTAATGCGATGCATATTCCGGTCAAAGATATTTTTTTGGGAATTGCCTCTATCGAAGGCATCGAGAATTTCATGATGGAGATGTGATGATTTGTCTATAAGGTGGTCTTTAATGTTTGGCTGTGTTAATTCGTGATAATAATAACGGAATTACTGGAGATTGAGTACGCTTTATTTCTTTATCTTGAAACATTTGATGAATCTTTTTCTTCTCACGATCTTTCTCTTATAGCAATATTTAATGAACTTTCATCTAACCCTCTTCATTACTTTTCTAAGATATCCAGAACATCCCTGCTTTCTAAATATGTGAATCTCAGAAAAAAAATGGACGAATATTTATATATATTGTTATATTTAGCGTAAATTGATTTATAATTAAAAAAATGTTTGTATTTGTTCTTATATACACTGAAATGTACGGTTTTGTTGATGAAGCTAAAAATTTAGCTAGATGCAAATTTGAAAATAATTTTGTTTGAACTATCAAAATAATTGCTTGCTGGAAGATTAAAACTTATTGTCATCAACATTTAAGTGTTCTATATAATTATTTTGATGATCCACCAAAATTATTTTGAAATGTATATCTAGTTAAATATTTAGATAATTCAAAATTGTTCTTTCCGTGTATATATATATATATACATATATATATATATATAGAGGATATATAAAATATTATCAACTTCTACTTAATTATAAATCATCAAAGAGTTAAAAATTAAGATATAATGTTGTAATGTCAGAAACACATAAATAATAATGGGACTAATGAATTAATTCTTTCACATTCTTTGCGTTGTAAAAATTGCTACAATGCTTAGTATTATTCTCAGCGTTTTTCGTTTTCGCCAATACAACCGTCTTTTGGAATCAATTAACTCGTACTCGTTGTACTCGCACAGACCCTGATAGAAATTTCATTGCATTTTTTAAGTTACTAAATAGTTATACCAATTTCTGTCTAATAACTGAAGAAAACTACTTAGGATCTCAATCAGAATGTAACGTTTTGCTTGCAGTTACTGCATACAAAAGTTACTTAAAATCTGAATTCATTTACTGAATATACAATAAATAATAGATATTAAATTGATAAGTCACCTCATGAAATGGACAGAATAAAACTCTCAAATTCTTGTCCATTTGCTATTCAGTATTGGCACAACTAATAAGAATACAGTAATATTAGATAGTAACTGAATAGGTGTCTAGGAAATCTGCATACATTTCTACCAGGAAAAGCGTGCCTAAAAAAGTTTTATTTTAAAAAGACGTAGCTTCTTTGTTTTTCATTTCAGAAGAGTACATCTTGCGCCCTTTCCACTGACGAGTTCGATGAGTCCGCGAGAAATGATTACAGGAAAAGAGCCACCAAAAAGAGATTCACTCGCATCGATCCCTGCTGTTTCTCTCACCACGCGTCGCATTATGGCTCGTTCTTCTTATCCCTTGTAATAATAATTACACGATGCACGTGTGTACGCGAGCGCGATGGAGAGAGCGACTTCGGTGGCTCGGCGGCGACGGAGACGCATGTGGAGTTCACGACGCGTGTGGAGTGATGTATGCCTCGTGTGCGGCGGGATACGTAAGACGGGTAGCTTATACGTCTTACATGCCCGGAGGCTCTCAAAGCCGAGTCTCTCGCTCCCTCGCTATACGTATATATACGCGAGTGTGCGTATACGAAGCGTTCACGCGCGCGTGTGTGTGTGTCACAGCGCACGAATGTACATATCCTTGGCTATGTCCAAAACTCCAAAGCCGAGCGAATCACTACGTTCGATATCGCTACACGCCATCCTGCTACGACCTTTTTTTCCCTTTTCGTAACACCCGGATCGCTCCCAGGAGAAGGTGCGTTAATTACGCCGCGGGACGCGAGTATATGCGTGTTGCGATGGTGTAAAGTCACAGGGAGACATTAACGAGTCCGCCACAGGTAGTTTGAGCGGATTCGCTCCTCCACGCGATGGGACATGCGCTCTACGACCTATAAATGACACTGCCATAATTCGTTTGCCATATTCGTACGTAGGTTTCTTATACTAACGCATCGTTTGCGACAGAGCTGGATAATATTTGAAATACAAAATAATAATCTAAATTGAGCTCTGAAGATAATAAACAAAATATTTCCATTCTTACATTATAAACCGATCGATTTATAATGTAAGAATAGAAATATACTATTATTAAAATCAAACGTACACTGCTGCGTTATTATTGCTCTCAATCGTCCGGATATTTCTAATTAATGTTTGTTTATATATTTGAAATAGTTTCATTTTAAATACGTATTTTTAAAATGGGGATTGCATTTTATATTTCCCTTATTAAATGATTTTTCGAAAACCATTTGCATTTTACATTTGAAATGGATCTATATATTTAATGATTTGTAACATAAGTAATAATAATAGTAAAAAATTGTAATTTGGTATTGTTAGAAAAAAAATGGAAATATATAGAAAATGAAAAAGAAGATATACTTTAAAAGAACACTTATATTTCTCTATAATCAATTACATTACTCTAAAATTATAGGCATTTCAAAATTGTGATTAAAATACAAAATTTTAATAATTAAAAAAACGTTCAAACTCATTTTCTACAGTCTATAATATTTTTTGAGCTATACATTGCAGCAAAGGAATGTTATATGGTGTTATATGCATAGATAAATAGATATAAATTATCCATTTTAATTGACGGTGTGTGTGTATGTGTGTGTGTGTGTGTGTGTGTGCGTGCGTGCGTGCGTGCGTGCGTGCGTGCGTGCGTGTGTGTGTGTGTGTATGTGTGTGAAAAAGAGAGAGAGAGAGAGAGAGAGAGAGAGAGAGAGAGAGAGAGAGAGAGAGCGCTCGATAGCGAAGTCGGATAACCGAAGAATCGGATAATGCGAAATCAGTTTATTTACATTCTACTGTACGCTTTTAATAAATTAATACTAATTCCTACGAGAGGATTAAGTGTATTAGTTTAAGAAAATGTGGAACATTCGCTTTAATATACAGGTACAGTTATAGCCAACGATTAGGATTATCATTATTGTATACGCGGAGAGAATACTGTTGATTTGCGGTTTCAAAATTATTAAAATCCTGAGGGAACCGATTTCATCGAAGGTGTAAAGGCAATATATGTCAAGACATGAAAATATTCCACCTATCCTTCTTGCAGGTGTTATATGTGTGCGTGAAAACTTGAATCTGTGGTGAATAAATTATCATAATAACTGACCATACCAAGTTAAGGCTAGTCATTGAACGTCGTCATGGTGCATTAAATTTATATAGTCATTAACACTATCATTACTCCGACATGATCGATTTTAGATACAACGAAAGTTACTATGTCTAGACTAGCAAATCAAAAAAGAGAACATTCGCAAATATCTAAGAAGAACAAAATGATTTCAAAATAATTATTAAAAGTTATTCTTCAATCATTCACGATTTATTATATATACGATTTTAATATCATTTTGACATTATCATGCATTCTAAAAAATGTTATATAATTTAACACCATGCAGTATTTATATAAGTCTCACTGTGATTGAGGTTGATATAAATGTCAACATGTCATTGCGTAGATTTTAAAATCTATGGTGTTAAATCCTTTATTTTTAAAGTATGATCTATTGTTCTGCTTGGGTACAATAAAGTCGACTGCAGAAATACGTCGCGCGTCGCGCGTTGTTAATTCGAATTCGCAGATGCGGCTAAACATGAATGTCGGGAAGAGTCGTAAAAAGTCAGGTTGCCTCGATCGGGGAGAAAATGATTTCGCGAGATCAAAACGATAATTTCGATAACTCGTTATGAATTTCCCAGCGATTCATACAGCAAAGGAACACGAGAAAGAGGAATGGAGGAGTCGCGACGCGCATAAAGTGAGTGTAGCATGCGGGGCGCAAGAACTCGTACGTCTTCGACGAAGCGCAGAAATCAGGGTCGTTAACACTGGTCCGCGCGCGGCGGGTGCGCCACGCCGCGCCGCGCCGCGTCGCGCCGACGCGGATCAGCCGGGGGTTGGCACCTTCTTTTTTGGATTACATGTATACATGCATATACGTGCCCCCGTGTACACGAATGGACGCGATATATACATTGATTGCAATTTTTGCAGTCCATTCGTGGAGTAATAATGCTAATTTGGTAAGTAGAAATGGGCATCAGCGGGCGGTCGGGCGGAGCGTGGAACACACGGTAGCACGGGCAGCGCTAATGCCTCGTTTTTGTCCTCCTTCTTCCTCGCTTTTGCCCTTCTCTACCTCCTCCTCCTATTTCTCTCTTCCATACGCGTTCTCCACCTTCTCCATCTGCCCTCCTGGGTCCGCCACCACCGCCATCACCACCAACCGCCTTCTCCTCATCCTGGAAGGCTCCTTCCACCTTCTTCTCTTTGCTGTTGCACCATCGCGCTTCTCTCGTTCTCTCTTTCTCTCACTTTCACTTGGTTGGACAAGGGCCGCCAGCTACGGCGGCAGGCGACATAATGACGGCCAGACCTCAAACCTCAAACTCCTAACTGAATCATGAGTCCTCTCCGCTCGTCCGCGCCCGGGACGGCTAACTTCTACAGGCGCGGCTTCTCGATTTACCGTGTTGCGGCTCCCTCCTGGGTTAAGAAAAGAGGGGGTGCGCTACGTGCCGAGGTCGTTTTGTCTTTTTCGTTTCGGCGACTCTCTCAGGGCCGACTTTTGTGTCGTATTGAATCGCAAACGACCGGACGCGAACGGGGGGTGCTGCCGTGAGGAACAAGGACGCGTGCGGATTGCATTTTTTTACAACTCACGCGTCGTGATTGCGAAATATAATCGCACCGAGTTGCTTTTAACTTTGCAAATTGCCGTTCAAGATGTTAGATGGAATAGTAATGTAAGATGCTTTGAAAAATACGATCGTATTAATCTGAAGAATCTAGTTGTATGATTATTTTAATTTTTGTTTTTTAGTTTTATTCAAAAGTGATGAGTTTAAATTCCATATTATTATTAAAGGAAGACTGGTATATAAAATAAAAATGATTTCATATTAATAAAAATACGTAAAGTAATACTAATGTTCAGAAATTTAAAATGTTCGTATAGCATCAGATTTTTATTCTAATGTTAAATGTTACTTGAAATGCCTAATAAATCAAATCTTTCGATATTTGTCTGTACTGTTGCTAATCTTAAATCTGTTATTATTTGCGGTTACATTAGAATAGCTCAGCATACAATGTGTTTCTCGGATGAAGCAAGAGACGCGGCACTGAAAACTTTTAGGAAACCTTTATAATGGATTCAATAAAAAGCGTCCCTATGCGACGCATGTGCTACAATGATCTTTCTTTCAAACTACAAGTCCAGTCGATCCCTCGTTTGATTCCTGCGACAGGTAATCAATAACGAAGAGAATGGCGTGCAGGAAATTCACGGTTTGAGTGGAAGCGTCTGATATAATATTGAATCGACATCAAATCTGATTTGTTTATCGTTTCCGGAACGATTTATAGATATTGTTATCTGCTGACACCGCGCGTTATCTATTATTCCACTTTTCGAAACGCTTTAAGAACACATAGTGTAATCTTTAATTACATTGTTATTCACATATATTAGATTGTTATGTTCATTTTCTCATCTAATTAATAATTCTAAAGAATAGATAAACGTGACACTTTAAAATATCAGAATAATAGCAGATATGTTTAATTTAGTTTATTCCAATTTATTGAATGGAATAATTAACATTTTTGCTGCTGCATTGAAATTTATATATTAAAATGAAATTATATATTCTGTGAATGTTTCAAGTTCGATTGGTAGCAAAAGACTTCGAAACGAGTAGTTTTTTCATTACATGTTTGTCACGTACGGTCCTCTTTCTCGCGAAAGTATAGAGGCCGATGAGGCAGCAGAAGAAAGCCGCCTCTTACCCGGTAACTGTTACTTCTTAGGGGTTTTAAAAGGGGTTGAAAGGACATTACACCGATGAGCGGGGGAAGATCGAGGTTGACATTTTACCGAAGTCACTAGTACGAAGTAGTTGTTGCTGCGATGAAAGAGTTTTTATGCTTTTAATGTTTCAAAGTGTACTACGAGTGAACCATTAGGCATCTTGTAAAATAAAAGAGAATTGCATTATTACTTTGTCAACAAATTTTAAAAATACAAAGTTGAATTAAACATTAGTACATAATACATGTAATCTTTTCGAATTAATTTTAAATCTGCAATTACATATTTTTAGCAATTACATTATTTATTAAACTGCATTTATATTTTTTGAGTATATTATACATATACGATACAAGTCTGTACGCATATGAAAAAAAGCTTAAAACATACAAAACAACTGGTATTCACAATTGGAAATAATGCTATAAATAATAACTAGGTTACACAATAAAAATGTTAAACGTGTTTAAGCCTTAATCTTTAAAGTCAATATATAAAAAAAACATACTGCTTTAATATCGATTAATTCTGATTACAGAGAGAATCTAATTATGGATTAAAAAGGCAATCATGAACAAATAGATAAATAGCGGTGACAATTAAGTACTATGAACTTTTGATGTTTTTTTCACGGTCGCTTTGCGGAATCTGAACTCGTGCAAGAAAGTGCGCAATAATTTATGTAGCGCTCTTAACGCGTTCAATCGATGGATCGACTTTTTCTCGCCAATCTGTCGTCAGCTGGCCGGCATTTCGCGCCCCTTATGTGAGTCTGAAGAAGACGAGCAAGTCCTTTGCACGGACCATGACGAGGCGCATATCTTACTAGATATAGCGTATATGAGAAAAGACGGATCTGGAAATACTCGTGCCAGTCGCTGGTACCGCGAACTGATTTGTTTAAGGCTACTGAGTTATTACCACAGCCGATATTGAATCGTGACGAATCAAGCGAGAAATGACGCATTAATTTTTGTTACGTGCCATTTGTAAATAAAGACAATTTGGAATATATTTTGAATAAATACGATAAACTTGTGATAAATTTATGATATTTGCTGATGTGTGCATGAATTTTTGAAATATTTAAAACAAGTAATTATTATTTGCCTGGAGTATGTATTTTTTTATGTGTACATCAGCAATATAATAAAATATTTTATTAGCGCAGTGCGTGCGTGTGTATGTGTGTGTGCGCGCGCGCGCGTACGTGCATGCGTGTATGTGTGTATATTTATCAGTTTCTCTAATAATAATTTTTAAATCTTTTTTTGCTTTCGCTATTTAAAACTTAAATTCTTACATATAATTCCAAAAATAAGAGCGGAGTTTAAATCTTTCGTTGACATACAGCGGAAACACTTTCTCACTAGCTGCAACGCGAAAGCTGAAAGAGCGAGCTGTAACAACGTCAAAGTGCAAATAAAAGCAATAAAATAAATTCAGGGATCATAAAGACCGAGCCCGCGTGAACTAGAGAACAGTGCAAGAGAAGCGCGAAGAAAACTGAAGCGGAGATCTTCGGTCACGGGGAAGACGGGTGAAGAGGAAGAAGATGATGAGGCGGGAGGGAAAAATATAATGGTAGCTGGTAAGGTGGGGTGGTATACCATCGATGGATATCGAGTAGGCGAGTTGGTACGTGAGATAATAAGGCGTGCTCGGGCATGCCGATGGAAACCGCACGCGGCATTATTCAAATTGAATCCGGTAAGAATTATTATTGGCGGGCAACTCGGCCCGAGCCAGCTCATTCCGCGGGATCGCATTTGCGAATACGAGGAGGAAAAGAGGACTAGAGGAGTCGGCCAAGCAGAGGAGGCGGGAGAAAGAGAGAGAGATTGAAGAAACCGAGGAGAGGATCAAGGGGGGTTGGCAGAAGAGAGAGAGAGAGAGAGAGAGAGAGAGAGAGAGAGAGAGAGAGAGAGAGAG
>NW_017259222.1:721333-754480 GCF_001594045.1 Atta colombica
GAGAGAGAGAAGAAAAAGAAAAGATGAGGGCGGGAGAGGCGAGTGGGAGAAGAAATGTCCAGGAGAATGAGTAGGTGAGGTGATGATGGAGGTGGCTCTCGGGTGGAGGGAACGACCTCGTCATCACGACCTCGACGAATGATCCGCTGTAGTATCGCCCGATGACCCTGGTGTCATTACGCTTCACTCTCTGGACATCATTACGCTAATGTCCATCTCCTTTTCTTCTTCCCTATCTTTCTATTTCTTCATGTCGTATCGCCTCGATTTGTCGTTCAGCACTTCTTCTTCTTCTTCTTCTTCTTTCGTTGCTTCTTCTTCTCTTTCTTCTGATCACCACACCTTCGTTTTGATGTATACATGATATGGTTTTCTGACGCACTTGAAGTGCGCGCTTCCAGTCTTCGGGGAAGCTGAGGAGGTCATTCTGATTGGTACTTAACCTTCGGGATGCGATCTCCTTTTTTTATGATGGTTGCTTGATTGCGAGTTTTTACTGTTATCTGCATTCTGCACGGTAAATTTTCTTTCGGGGAATCTTCTTTGTGATTGAAAGCGTTAAAGCCATGCGTGTCTATAATGACGTAAACATATTAGGAAATTTTAGCGCAAGCTGTGTCAGTTAATTTGTGTGTTGTACAATAATATAATAAAAATTATATTATTCGAAATTATATCATGGCTTCTCTTATATTAATGTGCGATTATGTAATAATTCAAAAGCATGATTCTAATTACACACTTTCTAACTGCTTTCAAAAATTTCCTGAAATTTATTAAAATCTAACACTTTATTTAATTTTTCAGATCGAGTTGACAGATTTATTAAATCCAATTATATTTTATCTCACATCTGCGAATTTAAATTATATTATTATTAAAATAAACTAGTAATTGCGTGTGCGCGCGCGCACTCTCTCTCTCTCTCTCTCTCTCTCTTTCTCTCCAGTATTAGTAATTATGTTATAGAGTTTGATGTCGATTTTGGAGAGTTAAATAAAATTTTTTTACAATTTTATAATGCTCTTCACTTGATAACGATTATTGAAGGATGCGTCGCTGTGCAGTTGAAGAGCATAATGACAATGAATTAATGAACTCACGGTAATCGAGTTGATTAGCGGCACGCGATTTTTTTCTTGCCAAAGTACGTAGTAAAGAAAATGTAGGGAAGGCGCGATGAAATTTTTAGCGATCTCGTTGCACGAAGGGTTCGACATGCACGTATCGTATATATACACATACACACAAATGTGCATTTGCTCGTTCCGCTTTGTGGACAGAGTCCGCGGGGGTTGTCTGAGAAACGGCAGGTGTCCTTCCCTGGCTCGAAGGCAGGTGGACCTCTCTGCCGGAAACAGTAGAAGAAGCACATGGACGGGAGCGTCCTTTTGATGTAGCACGAACGACAACGCGCGACCGTCTTCAATGTTAATGAATATTACATGACTATTGTTCGTACTAATTAGAGGTTACTGCGAATGAACACTTACTATTTACGCTGGAACGCAAAGAGCCATTACTTTGCCAATTCTCGTAAAGAATTATAGAAGATAATCTTTCGTCGAATTGGAAACTCATATTTATCGTTATTTATAACAAGTAGTTTGTAGGATAAGGATGTAAATTGAGATTGTAAAATAAGATTTTAATTCTAGGAGAGTTAAAAAAAGTTAAATTACTTGTTAGAATATATGGTGTTATTTAAAAGTTTGAAATGATTTATATAACTATAAATATAACAATATTATAGTATGACTATTTTAATTACCTATTATTAAATACTAAATTCTCTTATATTTATTGGCTTTATATACGATGATATATATAATGAAATGTATATATCTTTATAATACAATAAATTTATTAAATAGTTGTGAATTTATAAAACAGTTATAGTAATCAAAGTGTATTTTTTTAACGCGGTAAATTGTTTTAGATTAAAATTACATATATTTTAAATAAATATATTAAAAAAAAATATAGTGATAGCTATTATAAATATAACATGTATATAAGTTTTATATGTAGACTTGATGTATACATAGTTGAATAAATTATAAAATAATATTGCCTAATAATAATACTATAAAATAGTTTATTCAACTGTATGTACATTAATTTTACAAAGTATAGTTTTCACTTTTACAGTTGCTTTCACTATGTCTTTACTTGTCTTTACTATACTATAAAATGATGCAGGCTTATTAATGTATTAAATCAGCGTTTACTTGATCTGGGAATATTATTACGTAAATTTTATATACGCGAAAGCCTCGTGAATTGCCACGAAGTAGCGAAAGGACGTTGATTTTCAAAACGAGGCGAGGGCACATTAACAAGACAAGACGCACGGCCGCTCTTAGAATCCGTGCGTACGAAGAAGGGCCTCGTCGCCGTGTACCATCCTCGACCTCCTCCTTATTTCTTTTTCGTTTTTCGTTCTTTTTTCGCTCTCGCGAGGATTTCGCTTCGCAGGCATTCCGTCCGCGGTCCATTCGGGACCGCAGACCACACCGAGCAGCACCGGACTCGCGCGCACTGGTAATAACCCTTCGCAAGGGTGAATATGGTTACTGGGACCCGGGTTAAAGCCCCGGTGAGTCCCATCGTCCGCCGCCACCGCCGCCGTGTTTTTACGGTTCATAATTCAACCGAGTGTATTTCAAACGCCTGCCAATGCGGGATCGTAACGCCGATGTGAACGCTGTGTTCGAACGCTGGCCCGCCCTGGCGTGGCAGGGCCCGAGAACGCGACGGACCCACACGGACGTGGCGGCCGCGGCGGTCGACCGACAAACCCCGGCATTACGAGGCGTCACTTCGGAGCGCGGAGAGATTTAAAGTCGTCGTACGCGACGCGAAAACTCGTCACCCACGATTGCCTGGTTATTTATGCACTCTCCATCGCCCCGGATGGATAAGGCCCGCTGCTAGAATGCCTTAAGCGCGCGCGAACGCGACAGACAATATGTGCGGTTAGATGGCCGTAACTACGATGGTGTTTTACGGTCGTCTTAAAAATGCCTGTCGGGGTTATATTTTCGAAGGACAATGTTGCTCTCTCTCGATGGGTACACGTCGGACGCGACTTTGCGTCCGTTGATGGAAACGCTCGTTATTTTACAAACTCTTTGAGGAGAATATCGTGGCAGGATCCATGTGCGTTTAATTCCTATTCTTAGCGTTTGAAATAATTAAGCTGATTGATTTGTATGTACAAAAATTGATAAATCGATGAACGAGCTATTAATATTTTTAAATAAACAATAACAATAAAACATTTGTTACATTGCGTAGAAATACATAATCAAAACAAACGACAAATTTTAAAAGTTTGGTTGTCAAAAAATAAAATTTTTGATCTTTTTGATAGCAGATTCATATTATTTACTGCGAGAATTGATTATACATCCAAATATCATTTCAGTCAAAAATTCAAATGAAAATCGTTATATATATAAATATATAAAGCATTGTCTAATCTGAAATTTTGATTTCTTATCATTAACATCCAAGGATAAATAAATTTATTTATATGTATAATATTTTTAACTCTCCTTTGTAGTTGTAACTATAACCATATATCTTTTTTTTTTAATGCACTCAGAATATGTAGTTTTATGATGTTTGAATTCATTTACTTTAATTGATTTCCATATTATTGATCTTATTCTAGAGCGATAGTTCTTTTTTTAATTTAAATTTTGTAATTTGTGATAGATTTCAAACTATTTACAATAAGTTGTATATATACCATACAATTTACGCGTTTCTTATAATTATAATGATCTTTTACGAAGTTACGTAAAAAATGTCGAATATACTGAAAAGTATTCGTGTCGTTTGTCAACGTAGCGTAAGACTGGTATTCTTCCAGCATTTTATTCCCCAAGACTATCATTTTGTGACAATGCGTTTGTTCTTCACCTATAGTTCTCTTTTTTTCGCTAACTCAAAAATTTTATTTCATATTTCTCGCGGACATTCAAATAGTCGTTTACGTTGCAACAGGATGTCATATTTTCTAATGTGCTTCTCTTTTCCAGCATTGCGTATCCCCTTATCGTGAATAAATTCGCAATACCGGCTCGCGAGGGTTGAGCAGAAAGGTTTCTCGTGTCTGGAAGAGAATGTACTTCGAACAGTAACTATTGAAATGATCGGTAAGTTTTTTACCCTCTCTTATCCACCCTTTCCTCTTCTATCCTTTTCTTCTGCTTTCGCTACTCGTCACGAATTGCTTCACCACGATATTGCGCTCATAAACGTATCACAACATATACATCGGAACACAAAATTTTATGTATGTTCACATCAATCGTATAAGCTCTGGCGCTTTGATAGCAATATGTTGTAAATGATGCACAAATTTCTCCGACTATATCAGATGCATATTCAATTAAACCAATTTTGCTCATATATCTTTATTTATTCTAACGCTTTATTTGCCAGTATTTTATATTTTATTATGAATTAACAGTGAAAAGAGTTAATATTACTTTCATTTTTAATTATACCGCCTTCTTCATTATGAATATAAAAATTCTCAATTTATTTCTTCAAAAGATGATTGGTGGTAATAAAAAATTAATAATATATTAAAATTGTTAAAAAAACAAAGATCATTAAAGAATTATAATAAAGTTTTAATTAATTTTTGGTAATTAGATAGATTAGATTAGTATAGAACATTTACATCAATTTTTGAATGTTTTATATAATATTACAGTCCAAAACAAACTGTAATTATAAACAGTAAAAAATATTTTTTATATTAAAACGCTACAGTTACAGTCGTTAAGCTTTACATATGCCCCTAAATATACATAAAAAAATTGACATAATATTTGTGTCATTTTCTAATATATTTATCTTATGTTAAATTAATATAAAGATTTGAATGAATCATTTGGAACACATAAAATGCGTCAAATTTAATAAAAGTTTTCCAACTGTATAGATTTTTATCTAATATTTTTAATATGTCAATATTACCTGTTATTAAATCTGTGAGAAACAAAATGTATACGATACACAAATTAAAGAGTTACAAATATAGTTTGCATACACCTTATCGCGAAATTTCCGGACGTGAATGCAGCAGCAACGATACGGCAATGATGATAGCGCACACGCACGCGTTGTACGCTAGTTTGCGATGCAACTATGCAAGTTGAACGTTCCTTATACCGTCGCACACAATACCATACACGCGGTGTATAGCGCGGAGGATGCCTCCGAGGTGTTACGGCATAACTTCGTGATTATCCGCCGCGTGCGCGGCCGTGCGATCGTCCCGGAGAAAATGATATTCAGATGAGAAGGAAATCAATTCCACGATGGAATCGGCGAGACTTCGATTAGAGAAGCGGCGTGTAACATAGCGCGGGACGCGAGAGAGAGAGAGAGAGAGAGAGAGAGAGAGAGAGAGAGAGGGGGGGGGGGGGGGGGGGGAGAGAGAGAGAGCCGCAATGCGAGGCGGAAAGTGGATTAAATTCCGCCGGATGTTTCCTTTTTGGACGCGATGCAAAATCGATATGGCTCGCCTTTGAAACGGCTCTTTCGCGGCACGTTTATTTATTTCTGTAGCTGTTGCTCTTCAAGGATGCTCCAGGACAGGGGCAGGTCGCGATCGCGTCGCGAAATGCTATGTAAAATAAAACTGCTGCGCCCTCCGCCCGGTACCACCCGACGTCGATATCTGCGGGCGTATCCATTGAATTCATGTAATATTACCGCGTGGCATGCTGTACTGGAACCCGTGCCTCGTATATCCCATATATACACTTCCGCGTGCGCGCTCCGCATTTTATGCGTCCGTTTTAATCGAAAATGCAATATCATTAATTGCGTTACTAAAACCTAATAGGGCGAATTTTCTTGATTCCTAACAGTAAGAAAAGTAAAACGCTCGCTATTTAAACTCACTTTTATATCGCCAATGAGAGAGAAGTAATAAAATAATAAAAATCGACTTCGACAAAAATTTAAAAAAAATAAAAAATTTTCCGATATATCTCCATATACAAATATATTGTATATTAAATATTGTATATTAAAAATTTTTTAAATTTTGTATCATATTTCCGAATTAAAAAAATATTTAATTATGTAAAAAAAATTATTAATTATTTAATATTATTTGTATATTAAGAATGTACAAATATTTTTTTATTCAAAACTAACGAATCAATTATTTTAATATCTGATTAATTACAATAACAATTTCCGAGCTTAATGATGTGAGATCACTCGATGTATTTCTTTAATCAATTCATATCGATCCATATATAAATGTGAATTCGAAAATCGAATTTGGTTTTCAGAGTGTCAAAATACATAAGAATAGCATAGTTTAATCTCCGGATCAAATATTAAATTTTGTTTTATGTGCCTCTAATTATTAAGTGTATTCATTCTTATAATTCTTATAAATCAATCAAAATTTATTTTTCGTGCATAGCCATCCATTGAATTCACATCTATTTAATTTTATATCATATGAAACGGAACAAAAAAAAATTGCAGAACGTCCCGTAATAATTGCAATGTGTATTTATCATTAAATTAAATGATTAAAAGCAATTTTAAGTATTTTGCTGTTATAATGTATTCTATAAGACATAAACACAAGCTTGTAATTAGACAGCCTTATTTAGTTAAATGCCTGGCTAAGATGAGCTTCAATAAAGGTATAACTAAAATCATCCGGAGCGTCGAGTTTACGAGTGTTGGATGTAGCCTTCGTATCGGCATCGTCTTTGTCTCTCGCTCATTGTTTTTGTATTTCCGTTTTTTTTTTCACTCTTATTCCAGTGTAATTCTTGACCAGCTTGCGCATTCCTCTTTTCCACCTCTTCCCCCATTTCCCCCTCTCTCTCTTTGATCTTCTCCGTGGTACACTTAATTGGCGATAAAACGAAACCCACGGCCTCGTAAAAAAATCTCGCCTACCCCTACATTGTATTAATTAGAGCCCTTATAATGCTTTAAATAAGGCGCAGCTTAGTTATGGGTTGACCGAGCAAAGTTGTGCTCCGTGTTATCTCGCTAGTTGCATCCCTCTTTTCTTCCCTTCCACCGCTTGTTCCTTCCTTCGCCATCCACCTCTTGAGAGATCCCTGAATGACCAATTATCAGCCATAATATCATCAGGGCCCGCTGGGCCCGGATTAATCGCATCCGGTTTCCTACCTCACGGAAAAGGTGCGGTAAAAGAATTTTCTGGCTGGCAGGAAATTTCTGACAGCGTTAGTAAAATGTTCAGGTATGATGCTCTGTGATGTTCTGACATATTCATTAATAATTTAATGTTTCATGCAATTTAATATTTAATTTTTAATTCAATCGTACAACAAAGTTTTGCTTAATTTTTTGTTACATTGTCGATCGAATTAATATATAACTGATTGCTATATTAATTCGCGTCATTTTTTTCTTAACAGCGTTTTGATATTCAAATACGAGTGCCAAATTTGATAACAATAATATTGTAATCTAGAATATTATAAAAGAAGTGATTTATAAAAGAAAACATATTTCGCTTCCATAGACATTTGTATGTAATTGAGTATCCTTTATATGTATATGAATGATATTGTGGCATTAATATTTAACACATTTATTTTTTTTGATAATAAAATAATATAGAAAGAAAAAAAATCATTGTTTCATATGTCTAAACTCGATTCTAGGAAGCTGTAAATCTACAATTTAGTTAAATGTGTGATAGTTAAATGAACGAAGGTCTTGATAGTTTTTTGCTAGATATATCGGTATTTTGTCTTTAATGACAGACCGCTTAGTTAGGAAGATCGTAGATTGCAGACAAACTGTACACCTATTCTGGAAACGGAGTTACAAAAATAAATGCCGGGCTGTACAATGGCGCCTCAAGACGACTATAATTTGATATTCGATGCGAAATTAGATGCGCCGGAAATTTGTCGCCTGCGGCACGGAATCGGATCGCCTACTCGCTGAAATTTGGCCTTATAAGCATATCGCTCTAAACAATGCGTTCCAATTTTGATTCTTAGAAATGCAGATCAATATTATTTTGTCGCATCTGCGAAAAAGGAGTTTTATAAAAAGTTTAGCTCTTAATTCACTAAATTTAATAAATACAGGGTGTTTTCGGATAGCACTAGATTTTCTGTACACATTCTTTATATAATTCAAGGTTGATGTTCCTTTAGCGATAATTTGATCAAATGGTTATTTCTTTTTCACTTTTTTTATCTTCAATTCGAAACTGTTTATAATAGCAGTTGTGACAACATATAATTAAAATTTTAAAATAATTTTTTGAAATTATTTTAATTAAATGTACAATCTATAGGTTAATTCTTTATTTTCATATTGATATATTTTTTAAAAAATTCTTAAAGAAATTTTTTTTTTCGAGAAAATTTTATTTTCATTAATACATCAATGATATAATATTTAACTCATACACGTCAGTACAATCAGATTAACTTTCAACTTATTCAGAAGCGCGCATTGCAAAATTATGGTCGACTCCACGCGAAAAGTGTCGCGACTGGATTTCGCGTTAATGCATCGCGTTGGTCCGAATCTCGAACAGTTTCTGGGCGTCAACGGCACGCGCTTGGGTGGAACTAATATCCAGGACCCATTGGAGTCTTACTCTTCACTTTGATACTTATCACACGCACTGGACTGCATATAATTACAATTAAAAGAGATCGGTGTCGATAACGGAGACGACCTCCGCATCCACTTTCTTTCAGGCCCATCCCCTCCCCCTCCCCTCTCCCTGGATTCTTCCTCGTACTTCCTCTCTTTTTCTCTCAACCGCCTCCTCTATCGAGCACTCTTATGGTGCAGCCGATGCATCTAGCTATATGGTTAAGGGGGCCAGATTACGGGGAGGGAAGAATGGTGGCATAATATCCGCTTGAACTTAAGTTATATTCCTCGTGCAGTCGAGATATCGGTGCGGAGGTGGAGTTCGGTTCGAGGGTATGCTAATTCCGGCCTCGGGCCACCACGCAGCCCTTAATAGCCAGCTGAGCAGCTCTTATGCCGGCAACTAGCGCTCGTATATACAGAGAGTGAGGGCCGCTGAGTGTATCTCGTAGTTATAGAGGCATCCTCCTCTCAGAGTCTCTCGTCGGTACCGTCGGCGAGAATCACCGGTTTTTCGGAATGTTAATGCCTCGGCGCGGGGGCGCCCCTATATGGGTTCACGACGGCGATTAGCGCTCGTACGTGTAATTGGGATAATGTCTCTTCTCTCTTTCTCTCCTTCTCACTTCTTCCTCTTGGCGTGGCGGTGTGATCGCTCGTGCTCTGCAATTCCCGCTACGTGCATCATTTTTATTTAATTTGACAATAGAATGTCTGAATAAATTGCCTATAATTTGCGTAGATATGAAGAAAAAAAGCTTTTCCTTTTTAAAAGAAGGCGAAGAAATTGTTTGCTTGCATCTACATAGTAAAAATATTTTATGTTTGTGTTAAAATTGAACCTTGTTAACTTTTTGTGTTGAAATTTTAATATAAATGTTTATCTAACGTAATGTGTAATTTACATTAATAACTGTATAGATGAAGAAGTTGATAGTCAGTCTTATATAAGCCGCGTTTTACTGTTAAATCACACATTGTATTAAAAATATCGATGTTAAACGTAATGTATTATACAAATATATATATATAAATATATAATACAATTTTGTCATAAGGTAATCTCTATAGATAGAGGTGATCACTTTTAATGGTTTAATGAATTATTACACTGAAGAAGATCCGAATCGGGAATGGAAATGTTTGAGAAATTATATAGGACAATTACATGGACAATTACATTTGAATAAAATCGAATATACTCAATCAACACCATCTCAACTTGATAAAAACAGAATGCATTTTTTTAAACGTTGATTCAAGCTAAATGAATAAAATGTTAATTTAACTTATCATAAATATTATTCAATTGTGTCAGTATTTTATATATTTTACATTTTGTGTTAATTTTTTACATGACGTTTGTACTTTCTAAAATATGTCTCTTATATTAAATTGACACAAAAATTTGAATGGACCATTTGGAATACATGAAATATGTTAAATTTAACACAAATTTTCCAGTTATGTACCTCAGTCATTGCATTCTTGCTATGTTTGACTCCTTCAAAAATCGTACAATTCTTCATAATTAGCATCTTTTCACGAATTTAGCTCATGACACACGAAAAGCTTTTTCATGGTCCTACGAGAAGGATTACTGCGAAGGAACATCCGACACCTGTCGGTTCGAAAGTTCTACTTAAAACCGCGCACTTTTGCAGGATCGATTCTCCCCCGCACGCGCTTTTGCTCTCGCAGCGTTACAGCGGCGTTACGGGCACGATCAATCGATTGTTATTTATCGGCTCTAATTCGTCTCCATTTAGAAAAAACATCTGCCTTGGCATCGAGAGCGCTTTTGCACCGCCGGCAATGACGGGGCCCAACGGCGAGCAATTCTTAGAGAGCGAGCGAACCGACGCCGATCGACGATTCCTGCCTCATAGGTAGATAATCGCCTTTGATTTCTCTCTTCGATTCCTCCCTTCCCTCCTGCCGTTCCCTTACTCTCACCCCTTCGTGCCTTTCTTCCTTCCGCGCCGCGCCAACCCTCATCTCCTTCTCCTCGAAAGTCCGTGCGATCAGAGATCACTCCCTTCTTATATAATTACCTTATTTCCGAATAATTGGCCAATTTATACTTGAGTCCCAGCTGAAAACAATCCGCCTCTCTCGCTCTCCGTCTCTCGCTATCTCGGTCTCGCTCGTGCCCTCGCCACCCTGAACACGGCCACGGTGTGTGCCCCATAGGGCCCCGTAGAGCGGTTATTTTATGTATATGGGAGTGTGATTAGATCAGGCCCCGCTCCTCTCTCGCTCCGCTATGTACGTACGTATGTGTGGGTATGATAATTCTGCCCGTAGGGCTTCATGGGGCAGTCTCCACCCACGCCACGCACACACCACGTAGCGCGTGTTCCTACTCTTTCCTTCGCTCCGCTCCATCTTTCTTCTCCAGCTTTTCGTTCCATTCCTGTCTCTCGCTTTCCTTCGACTTCTGCGCTTCTCTTTCTCCTTTCCCATCGTCTTGTGATTCTGCAATTCCACGTTCTACCGTACAGTAACATTGCAATCTTTCCTCTCCTCCCCCCCCCTACCTTTCTCTCTCTCTTTCTCTCCCTCTCCTTCTCTCATCGTGCTGGTGCATTTTTGCGCGCGACCGCGCGCGTTCTGCTCGTTTCGACCCATTTGGATTCGCGCCCCGCGCGACCTCGAATTAGAGATCACGCAGGTACGCCGTCGTCCTGGATGGATGTGTCTCGGGGATTTAGGTCGCGTTTCGTCGCAATTACAACCAATTGGAATTCGGGCTTTGCCACGGCTGGCAATTGAACATCAATGCGCATTTTCCAAGTTTCGTAATGCATTTACATAATACATTCTTATGATGTATTTTGCGGCTCACGTGCGAGGAACACTTTATCCCAGAAAAATAAATTAATTTTATGAGAAATATTATGTGCGAGATTATTAATATACGAGGTCTTTTAATTCGTATGATTTACAATATCATAAAGAAATTTAATTCAAAAGGTTCTGCAATAATAATATGGAAAAATTCGATGAAAGAAGTTAATTTTCAATTATAATGTAGCTTACAAACATGATAAATAAAAAATATCATAGATACAAGACTCGATAATAGACAATTTTTGAGTTTAGTGTGTTAAAGCTGTTATGTGAGTATAAATTTTACTTTGATCTTTTGTTCACTACATTGTAATATAAGCTATCACATGTGAAAATGAATTCATTTTATTAGGACACAATTTTCTATATAATTAATATGGGATCTTTTGATGCAGCATCTGATAAAAATATTCTGATACCAAGAGGCAAATTATTATGAACAAAATGAATTCTGATCAATTGGAATTCTTTCGACTATGTATGACTAGAATGTTTGATTTGAGTGATTTAACTGTATAAATATTAGATTTTTACTATTATGATAGAAATTTATCAGAATTCTAATTAATGCCATCAAACCTTTTCTAGTACATCGTAACACGGAAATAAATATACATAAATGTATATTTATTTCCGTGTTACGATACAGTGTCAGTACTAAAAATTTATAATTATGTATTTTATAGATTTTCAGTAGCAATATATGTTGGAAACAATCTTAGTAATAGTATAGAGGTGAGGGGAGAGAGAGAGAGAGAGAGAGAGAGAGAGAGAGAGAGAGAGAGAGAGAGAGAATGAATGTGTATACTAACTATATAAATAAAACATACTAATTTCTATTTTATATTTATGTACTCGTAAAATAAAACAACTTTTATATTGTGTCTGCGCTAAAGACGTTTTCAAAGAAAATATGTTCACTATCTACATTTTTGATTTTGATAAACATGATATGCGCAGGAACTACATTGGCATTGAGCCAGAATTCGATTCCTTCTCTAAACCGCGTAGTCGCGTATTAAAACAAGAAATTGAACATTTGAGAATATTTTTAAAACTATGCGGAAGAAATGTTTTTACATGCTTGATACATAATTAATGACAACTAGGTTTATCACTGTCTCAACTAAAGTTTTATGAATATTAAAATTATATAGAATTTCATAAAAGAATCTATGCAGTGTGCAAGATAAATATAAGAATAAGGTAAATATTTTAACTGAATGTGCCCATTAAAAAGTCAACAATATATTTATAATTATATAAGACATTTGTCAATAAAAAAAAGATAAGAAAAAAAGGTGTTGAATATTTTATATCAAAATGAGCAATAAAAACATGTAACTTTGATTGCAAATTATTACGACAAAATTTCAAGTTTCATGGAAATATATTCGCTCCTTATCATTTTGAGAAAGACTTATTGTTAGCTAGCATATATATATATTTTTGAATTTTTGATATTATAATTTCTTTTTTAACGCTATTAATTAATACAAATCTCTAAAGGATCTAAAAAAATATCTCTATAAAAATCAATATTAGAATTATGTGTATATATACATAAATTATATATATAAATAATTATTTAATTATAATTATATATATAAATTGTATATAAATACACATAAATTCTCATTTATTCTCGTCTGACGATAATGTATTTTATTCTTATAAAACGTTATTGTCATATAAGAGTAATTTATGTTCACATGTTTGTCTTGAATCTTATAGTTATGATTGTTTTTTTATTTATATTCTTTGGACCCTAAATTATTAGAGATTCTAAATTATTTACATTTAATAATCAATAGTAATATAGAACTGATTATACATTTTTTAACTTCAGTTATTGCTTATTATACTTCAGTATCAGTTCAATTACATTTATGTAATCAGTGTATCCTTGAAGAAGAAAATATTCTTGCGCGATGTAGATCCCCACTTTTGTAAAATGAAACACGTGGTTCCACGTTACACTTGCACCGTTCGCGGCGAGAAATCGTCGAAGAATAGCATTCGTGTAGAATACACGAGTAGAGTAGTGTAAATGAAAGAGAAAAAGAGAAAGGGCGAGACGAACAGAGGGTTGAAAAAGCGGGACTGATCGAACAACCGCCGGGCGAGAGCGAGTGTAGCAATTAACTCGATGCTTACGACGATAATTAGCGAAGGATCGAATGAGGCAGCTGGTCGGCGGAGGAATCGGGTCCCGTCCTCGTCTCCCTCTTCTGCGCTTCGTTCCATAGCCACATTTACCTACGTAATTATCGTTATGATGATTATGACCGCGCTCGACCACGGTCAGCAGAATACTCACCGCCGCGTGGCAAACGTGTCCCTTTCTGTTTTCCTCGTTTCACTCTTCTTGTACTCTCTGCCACTTGGGAATTTAATCGTTTAAAATTTGCTACAATCGAAATTAGCCGCGTTGATCCGCCTGCACGCACGCTGTAATCCAATGCTCTTCCGTTGCGTCAAACACGCAACAAGTACATTTATCAAGCGCATTTATTCGTTGAGGCGGAAGGCGAGCAAGAGCCATTTATGCTTCTCATTCTTTATCTGTTCACCTATGTATAATGCTTATGCAATTTGTTTATAAATAAAACCATCGCGCGTATTTTCAATTATATTTTTCGTTAAATCGAAAGAAACCTCTTTGGAGATTGATTAATCACGAATTAACTGCTCGGCTTATTACTTCCTGATTACGTTAGCAAGCTCTCTCCAATTAGTCAACATTACTATCTACTGCGCGTTAGATATTAGTCCATAACTTTTGTAAGACACAACGTGCAACGCCGCTTGCACAACCGTCATGACCCTAATGAATACATATCCTTCTCATTAGTGAGAACTTATTGCTTGTTTCGCGATGATCCGTTTTAACATGCGATAAATAGATGCTGGTTACATCAAGTCAAGGAATGATCGCGCGTCCCTCTCTATGGCGCGAAAAAGGCAGAGACGGACGAACGCGAGACTCTGAAAGCGATATTCGACGAGAAGATGTGCGGACGGAAAGTACGAGTTCCGTCGTAATTGCTACGGACCCTGGTCGTTGGACGATCAAGGAGGGAGTCGGGTGAAAGTTCAGTTAATTCGATTAGAATCACCCTAGTGTATATCCGCGGTTAGGATTCGCCGCGAGCGATCCTCCATCGCGGATATATCTATCGCTCAGCGTGCGGATTATGAGAAGTCAGGGGGGGATCGAAGATACCCCTCTCCTCCGAGATCGTGCTAGGTAGTGTCAGACTTCCTGGAGCTGTTGGATGAGTTCGTTTCATAGTTGTGTCTCGCGGCGGCGCCGTGTCAGTTTTCTAGGTCAGACGAATTAATTTTAAACCGAAATTCAATATCCTTTTTGGATTTTATTATCCTTGTTTTGTGAAATTTTTTTTTACGTTTGTATGTTCAAAAACTTATGTTTTTATTAAGAAAATATTTTAAAAATATTTGAAATTGTCAAAAAATTAAAGTGTAGATAAAAATAAGAATTAATGAGTGTTTAAATGCGATAATTGGAGCACTAATTAATTACATTAAGATATAATTAATACTTATAATTATTAGGAGAAATTCCTACACCTAATAAATAAATTTAATATCTGTACTTTTTAAGATGAAATTGTATATAATTATTTTCAGAGTATAACTTCATACAATATGTATAATATAATGAAAGAAATATATATACCACATACATAATATTCTTTATATTGAATTAAAAATAATTGAAAAATCTCGTTTTAGCTCTCTCTGTTTTAGCAGTATAATCTTATTTTCCGCGATCTATCACATTTATTTTTTGGTACTTTACGTTACATTATTAACAATCATCCACCTGATACAGGTGGATGATCATTCAAAGTCTTCTATTACATCTTTAAAAATACATCTTTAAAAATACTTACGAGCGAATTGCGCCATACTTAGAGTATTCTTGCGTTGTTTCAAGTTATCACATTTTCAATTTTATGTAATGCCGTTTTTTTCATTTATACTGTGTACTGGTTTGAATATAATATGGATATATAAATTTGTTACACATTGAGAATGATCCAATAGAAAGGTTGGAATGTTTGTTATTATATATCACAAGATTTATCGATTTAATAATTTAACACCTAGCTTTGCCACATATAGCTTCTATTATAATTGCCTCTCATTTTATTCATTTTTAATTTGTTATTCTAATTAAGCTTTGTGCTATTACCTAAAACATAATTTAATTAAATATGTTATAAATATTTTAAATAAGTTACTAAGAAATTCATTAAACTTGTTCAATAGATCAAAGATATTACATTTGTATGATGACAGATTAATTCTATTAGTACTTGAAAAAGTAATTATTTTTAAATTAGTATTTGATATGAAAAGAAGTTATTTTTCTCATTTTTAGGGCGATATTCTGATATTTTTCATATTTATGACAATGAAGATTTAATTGATAAATAGCTTTGGTTTAATAATTGTAATATTCTAACTTGTAGTATAAAAGAAACGATAGATTTTCGAGAGGTCGAGCTATCATCGAAAAACTATACAACATGGCGGTTGCGAACGAAATAGAAGCATCCACGGATCGTTTTCACGCTCTCACGGCGTGATTTATACGTCTATTTTCGAGAGAGCAGCAAAAGCAATTCAATAAAGAAGAATTTCTTGCCCAGGGCTGCCCGGGTTCGCATGATCGAAGACTGTCTTGGTGGGACTACAATTACCGATTGTAACTAGAATCCTTGCATAATGTTTGCGTTAAATAATGTATGGGTCCGCTACAATTGTTGAGATATGGGAGCAATCTATCCTTGTAGGAAAGTTATTACGAGTTTATACGATGCGAATTTATCATTCGGCAAATGAACTACTACGATCTTGAAATTCTTGTTAAGAATATAGGTCTCATCTTCATTCGACACTACATATCTTAATAAATAGGCCTCTTTAGGCACAATGTGAAATCATACGCTGTTTTAAACGCGCGTTTGATGATTTTACATGAATAATTGATTTTTACTACTAATAATACACACTCATATTTTATCTTAATTGAACTTTAAGATGAAATTTGTCGGTAAAAAAATCTCAGCAAGCGAATATTTATTTATATTAAAACTAACTGCTTATGTATACGTATATATAAAAATGTTTCAATGTAATTAACTGAATTTATAATATACTCTCAATGTTTTGTAATCGAATTTTTCTATATTTTAAATGTATCGAAAATAATTATTGAGAAATAATATGAAATCAATAGATGCAATTAATAATTAATTAACTTATCGTAATATTATATTCAAAAAATAAAGATGTGGATTTAATATCATGCTGTGTCTCACTGTGTTGATGTTAATGTTGTATTGACTTGTGATTTTAATCCCTGGTGTTTATCAGCGGTAAGAATTAATGCGGTAAGAATTATACAAACAACGCAGTGTTATAAACATGATATTAAATCCACACTCATATTTTTAAGTAATTATTATAATGTGATAACATAATAAATATACTCTATATATAAATTGCTCTATAAATGGGAATTAAATTCTATATCTAAATAATAGGATAGGTGTATAAATTACATACATAAATACTCTATTAAGCTTATATAATATGTGGTTCTTCTGCTTGAATATGAAATAAGTTCTATCATTTACGATCTCACTATATGTTACAAGTATAATTCAGAAAGGTTCCAACTTGCTTGTAAGTATTTCGTGATAAAACAGATTGTTTCTATGCGGGAATGCATTCGTTCGTTTAATTTGCACTTGAGAAAGATAGGAAAGCTTCTACGAGGTGCATCGAACTTCAGAAAAGCCGACGGTTTTAACGCCAACGACGACATAAACACTCGGCATAGGAAGCATTGCAGGCACGCAGAAAGTTGTCCATGAAAGAGAGGGCGGCACGAGGGGGATGGCAAGGGGCCGGGGGATGGAGAAGCGAGAGCAAGGTGGTGGACGGGTGGCAGTAGCTCTGAGAGATGACGAAGGAGCCCTGGGCGCGGGGTGGTTTCCCGGATCGATGTGTGTGCCCCCGCCTTCTCTACACTCAGCTATCCCCCTGCCTCCACCTACCCACCCTCCGCCTCTGGCCGCCCCTGGGGGTAGTTATACAAATTTCCAAGAGTGTCTGCTTCCACCCTCCGTTCCCTCGTACCTCCTTCTCCTCTTCACTCCACGTTCGCCGCTTCAACCTCTCCTCCCTTCGCCGGGCACCTCTCGCACCAGCTCCCGAGTTTCCATGGCAACCTGGAGGCGGGTCTTTGCATATTATACTCTGTGTGTGACAAGCCGACTCGTTAGGTATGCTCGTGTTGGTGTTGGTTACCCACCCCCGCTCGAGAGAGAGAGCACGTGAGTATATGTATGAGCGTGTCAATGTGTGCGTGAGTGCTCGCTTAGAGGGGGTTGCAAAGGAATCAGTCGGAGGTGTGAGCGGAGGCAGATGAGGAATTGTCACCTCCGACGACGAGGAATGACGAGGAGGGGCAAGGAGTGCCCGGCAGAGCTCGTGATGTAAAAAGTGGGAGCGAGAAGAAAACGCAGCTGAGGGCGCGCGAGAGGAAACTCAGGGATGGTCGGAGGAGTGGAAAGAGAGCGGTGGAGGGCAGAGGGGTGCTTATGCCGCCTCTTTGTACTTTGCAGGGTTGCTGCAATCTCCCATACCTCGGCGGCCTCCGGCCTCGCGAGTGAACTCACCCCATCGTCATCGCCGACGAACCCTACCACCCACCCGACCTATGCCACCCTCTCGGTGGAAATTCTACGAATCCTGGAATCTCGTATGGAGAAACGAAAGAGTCTGAGGCAGAAAAAGAGAAACAGAGAGAAAAAGGGGACAAGAAAGGAAGAGAGGGAGAGAGAGAGAGAGAGATAGAGAAAGAGTCGAGACGAGGCCTGGCATGCTGTGATTTCTAGCGATCCCCTCTTTCCTCTTTAAGGCGCTGCGCTCACGAGTTTTACGGGGATGCCTTTGATTTTTTTTGAAGGAAATCGGAAGTGACGGTTACCCGTGCAGGCAGGGTGTGTGTGTCTCGGGATATTTCTGGACGTGATTTCAGCTTAAAACAGTTGCCGCGCAATAGATGTCATCGTTTTCTTTTGCAAAATAAGTTATTTAAACTATTTTTTTAACAAAAATTTAACATTATAGTGAATAGATTATACACACTTCAACAAAAAAGATAATTACGCTTAGGTCTAGACCTATGACATTTCTTGTAAGTCTTGAGAGGAATTGAAAATATTATGACATTTTGCCGTATCTGTTATCATTTTTGAGATAATGGCACTTTTGTTTAGATTCTGATATAATTTTGCATCGAAGAATGTATTTTGCTTCTTTTCAATTGGGGATATATCAATGCTTATACAGCATCATTCCAGCAGTATTGCAAATGTTACAGCAAGTTTTTGTATGCGTGATTGCTTGTTAAATGAAGCCATCAACTACGCATCTTTTAGAAGATCAAAACATTGACATCAAATATGTCGCACAACTTAGAATGTACATCGGATTGATGAAATCGATAGAATAAGCGTTACTATGTCAGGGCTTTTTTTTTAATTCGAAGAGTCGGAAATGATGTAGATTATGTGTAGATCGATGAGCAGAACGTATATGTCGCCGGGGAAATGCATGGGATTGCGATTTCAATTTAATCCAATGCGCAGCGTGCCGTATCTCTCTGTGAAATCATTGATGTCGCGTGAGAGCGTTTGTGACGTGCCATGTTATTGATCTCGATATAGAAAATAAATTTATTTAGACAACGATGGGAATGTTATGTATTGGGTTGTCCGGAAAGTTCGTGCCGATGTTGAAGGAAAATTGAAACGCAGAAAATTTAAATTTTAGTATACATTTATTAAATTATATAGGTTAGTCGACATGAACTTTCCGGACAATCCAATATTATCATGAAATGTGTTCTAAAAACGTAAACCTGCACAGTTTATATAAAAACAACAAAATCCATACAATAACAACATGATTCGTATCGAAATATTTATTTTGTCCAAAAGTAACATTTAACCATCAGAAATAATATTGTTTTCATTGTTTCCAAGCTAATTTTGACATCTAGATAGTATCTTCAAAACAATATCTGATTCGTACTGTAAAAATTATAATAATATAAATATCATTAAAAAAATCATTAATGTATATCAAATCATTAATGTATATAATATATATTGGAGCAGACATACAAAAGTTATCAAAAAAATATCGGAATTACGAATCTCGAATATTAATTTTCAATGATGTTCCAGTACGAAGTACGTGATCATTTCAGCAACGTATACAAGAAACGCTTGTGGATCACACGAGGGTCGCAATAGAGAGGCGAATTTTCGCAGTGAAGGCGCCTTGCAGGATGACGTGTTTTTCTGGCAGCCAAGTGGGGTGCGAGCCCCTAATTATAAAATAAAAAAATCAATATCTTACCCCAGTCGAGGCTAAAAAAAATAGGGTGACTACCCCGTCGTCTTCCACCGCTGTCGTTTCAGTCGCTGCTCCCTGACTGCTCCGGTCGCGGGGGCTGATTTTTCTACCCTCCCTATCCCCCCCCCCTCTCCCTTCGCCTTCATCGCTCTTCGCATCGCCCATTTTTCCTCTCTCTGTTTCTATTAAGGGTGCAGAGTCTTCCTGGCACACTGTTGGGAGAAGCGAAGGATGGGGTGGTGCGCTCGGGAGTACCGCAACAGCGGGGATAGCGGCGGAGGCGACGTATAACGGATAACGGAAGAAACTGCGCGACTTTATTTCGTTGCGCTTATTGCGTTTCCTGAATTTTTATACGCTGCATGCGGCCCATACTTATGGACTTTTAATGCCCCGCTGGCACGTGCGACACGCCTATGCTTTAAGGATCTGTTGCTAGCAGGCAGCGAGTGCCGTTACGCTTGCGAAAATCGGGATATCGTGATTTTGTTTTACATCATGTCTTTACTATCTCCATGTAATCATGATTTTCAAGCGATAGATGTGTAACACGCGATATACAGCAGAAAAAAAATATTACTTTCTTTATTCTGAAAAATATGAGAAATGCTGTTTATTTAAGTATCTAAAGCAAATCACTAAAATTTTGTGTTAATATAATTGTCGATATGTATGATGGATGTTTATTTTTATTAACTTACATCACGTTTTGTTACATACTTTATTTATTGCTTGAAATCTTTTTATTAGATGCTATTTTTGTTTTTATTTTTCATGACTTATATTAATACAAAATAAATGAGAAGGAAATCATTGTTAAAGCTATTACTGTAACATTTGACGTCATTTTTCATTATAAATAAGTTTTATTACAAACAACTGACTCCAACATGGTAGTTAAAAATGAGCTATATTGCAGTTTATAATCTAAATAGAATTATTTCTGGATTCTTAATATCTCTTGATTCATTTTTCAAAAAAATTTTTCTATTCATAAAATATTTGAGTTTTATCCATGATTTTATATTTAACATATTCTTATATCCTTTTTATTTCTTTCCTTTATTATCACAAATCATGATTTTTGTCACACACTATAACTTTTGTGTAAAAGCTTTGATTTGTTTTAATTTGTGAAAAAATTATTTGAATTGGCGGTCTAAAAATATTTATAATACAAGCTGTAACGTAAATTATTTTTTAAAATATCCACGTTGCACTACCATATTACTACGATTCTCGGCACGTTCGACTCCGCGAGAATCGAAACAGCCCCAGGCAGTGCTTGGTGCTGGCACTCAATCAATAGACACACAAATATCATCTCGAAGGTGTTCACACTGTCTCTATCTTTTTCTCTCCCTCCTTTGCATAAATATATTCACGTAGGCTTTTTTGCGCGAGCCCACGCACGTGTTGAGTTTTTTTGCGATTCCGTCAAGTGTCGATGACGGCGTCACTGTCGAGTTAGCGGCAGTGCTACGCCACATCGATTTTAGGGATTCGCCGTCGTTTTTGTCTCGCGCGACGACACATTCAAATAAGTAAGACTCATCCCCCCGGTCCCTCCGTCTTCCACGACAGAGGACGATCGGTCCCGCCACCCTTAGGTCCTTCTTTCGCCTTCGTTCGCTTCCCCCTACGTTGGCACGAGGGATGGGTCGCGACGAGATTAAAAGAAGAATCAATAGCGCCTCTCACCCCACGCACCCCCTCGTAGCACCACGGAGGTGGGTGCCCCCTTCTCGTCCCGCTCCCACCTCCGGAACCCCCGCAACCTCAAAGGCCCTCGCTATATATTGAAATGCTCTAAGAGAGGACTGCCTTGGAGCCATCCCACCTCCGGTCTCTTCTGCAACACAGTCACCACCTACGTGGGTGGTTGTCGGGTGAGGGGGTGACCACCCTTTCGTTTCATCCCCTTGCCCGCGCTCCCTACGAACACACTCGCTACTCTTTCGGTTCCTCTTGGACAAACACTGTACGGACGCTTCTTCTTCCTCTTCGTCTTCGTCTTCTTCCTCCCAGGTCTATCTCTTCGTCTTCTGGCTTCCGTACACATTTTTCCTTTGCTCTGGTGTAGCTTTCGCGAATTCTCGCTCCTTTTCTATCTGCACTAGGACACTCGTCCTGCCTCCCATTCACCTCTTCTCATCTTTTCAGACTTTTACATCCTGAGAAGGGTGAGGGCGAGCGGGTCGCTCGCGCAAGTTGAGACCAGAAGAATTGTCAATTTCTATCCCCTTCCTTCTTTCTTCTTGTGCATAGTGAGATAAGGAGATCCTTCACGAATGATTTTCGCGGAAATAGCGCCGGCGAGTCTTTGAATCCAACCCTTTTGGATTTGCAACCGGTCGCAAGACTGCGGCAAAATGCACGTGAAATCATCCCGGAGATTGCTCGGCCGTTGTAGCAATGGACGACAAAACGCGTTATATTGCAAATTGCCGGCCATCCTTATGTAGCGATCTCAATCGGACAAAAAACTTATTTAAATAGAAACGTCGAATATATCCATATATTCATACAGAATATATCTCTATATTCATACAGTTATACGTAATTTTTCATATTTTATTATATTTATATAAATAGATTAATGGATGCATCTGTAAATAATAGTGCATCTGTATTTTGCGCGTTAATCTTTGTATTTATAATACCGTTTTATTATTGCTCATTTATTACAACAACTAAAAAAAGCAAAGTTTCTAGAAAATAAATTTTAATGTTTTTAATCATTAAAATTTTGTAACATTAATTTTGTAATTTTGGTATGACAACTGATTTTCGAGAAATAAAAATATATGTTCTGTGCATGGAATATGAAACATCCTGGTTCGAATCCCGTCGAGGTAGTATTTTTTGCAATAATAGGTCTCTTTAAAGGATTTAAAATGCCATTTGTGTGTGATAAAAGTATGTTTTTTAAAAATACATTCTTTTGTTTTTTTATGCCATTTTTATGCACCTAAAAAATAATTTTTAAATTATGTCATTATTGCAGCAACTTATATTTGTTAAAAAAAAAAATTAAGTTTTAGAAGTTGATGAACTCAAGTTTATTTTCTTGACCGGAGAGAAATAACTCAAGCAAGGAAGAAATATTTTCTTGTCTTAAATTGTTAGTCGTAATGCATATTAGAGTAAAGATGCCTTTTACGGAGTCAGACAAAGATCGCAGGTCCTCCGGAGAATTCGTCCCTCTTTCTTATTCTCATTTCCCGGCACTTTGAATTTGGCACCGCGGAAATTGCCAGCCACATTTTGTGGGCTAGCTCTGACAAGGTGAATATTTTAGTGGCACCCTGTAGGTTGTTGGCTTCACATACATATGCGCGCACACGCGGACGGGTTAGAGATACGCCTCGGTCAACATCGTCGAAAAATGTATTAAAGGCAAACACATGCATCCTAAGGAGGTTGGGCTATCCACCTCCCTTGGACTCCCCCGTCCGCTTCTCTTTCCTCCCTGCGGCACACGTCTACGTATTCAGGCACTCAGGAGAAGATACTTTTGCCAAGCCTCGTCCTTCTATGTTTTATTTCCTCCTATAGCTACATCCGTCAGTTATCTAAGGTGCACACGCATGCACGTTCGATCGTGAGAATCTATTTCGAAATTACTAGGAAGGCTAATGATGATGTTAATATCCTTAAAATGTAGTAATAGTAAATTGTGAGATGGAAACGGGAAATGTTAGGGAAACACATCAATGTTATTTTCGTAGAATTTTATTAGAAACCGTAATATTGGTAATGCATATGATTAGACGTGCATCTCAATAATTGAACATACTCTGAATTTCGAAAAGGTTTTGTTTGTGTTATTTAATTATAGATAACCTTTTCGCAAGTATTTTTATATATCTTGTATTAAGAATATTAGATTGAATATTTTCCCACTCTGAATTTTTTTAATGTGTTTTAAATATACACGTATTACGTATTACGTATGTAGAAATACGCGCGGTATATTTGCATATTTCTGTGAAACGATAACGAGACAAATGAAAAGAATAGAGCTAGATAAAACACATTTTTTACAGAAACACGATTTGTTTCTTCAGGTTATATTTGCTATATAATTCTCTTTAATGAGCAATCAATTAATACTTATCATATAGGAAAAAGTTAAAATAACAGACATTTATGTAAAATTTCTAATTTTTTACTTTCTAAATAACAAATACAGAAAGCTATTTTTCTATTTATTTACATTACATATTTAAATCTGCATTACAAATAACAGTCCATATATTTTTTATCTACATTTACATCGAAGAAAAAATATATTTGATATATTTTTTAAATGTATTAAATATATATTTTTTAATAAGTATATTTTAAAGCTATCCCGATTTTGTTTAATTATTATAATTAATCTTGAAAAAACATATTTAATTAATAAAATATTCCGTAACATTTTTTGTTATTAATGGATTTAATCGTGAAATAATAAAATAATAAATCTTCAATAGATTTTAGCAAAAGAATCATACTGTTTCTTCTCAAATTTTCATTTTGTTCTATGTTAACAAATTTTAGTTATGAGTTCGCCTTGCGTTTTCGTGTTTCGTAATTTTTCATCCCATTCAGGTAACATGATTATCACAAATCAGATTCTGTAGCTATATTCGAGCGGCTGTATCGCTCGGGAATCCGTATTAATTGTGTATAAAATGGGGAACGCGTTCGTACATGAAAGAGAAATTCCAATGATTCCATCGGATAACAGAAGTTATGTGGCGGAACAAGTTATTATTTACTTATTAGACGCCCGACGAACGCTCTGCACGGTTCTCGCGTTCTGTGGGGGTGTGAAAATGAACTAAGGCCGGCCTGGTAGAAATTAAAAACGTGACTCTACCGAGCGGGTAGCTCATCGCGCGGCTAACGAGAAGATACGACCTCCTGGTAAGCGTGTATATAGGTATAGCAATCTCATGTGCTGCAGCGCGCGAAGATGTACGTTTTTCATATACCGGGTGGCATGATTTTAAATCAATGGTATATCTATGCTTAAGACTTTAGCAAGATAGACTTATCGCGTGATATCGATATTTAACTATGTATTATTCTATCTAGAATCTATTTGTACATATTGTCTCTTTAAACATACATATTTCGCCTTTCTGTGAATCATCTTGAGATATCCATTGGAATTTAATGAGTGACAATAAATGTTTCCATTAACATAAATCTATTTTGATTTTATACATTTTTGTCTAAAATAGAAACGGAAATTTAGATTGGAAACAGATGAAAAACGAAGATATTTATTAAAAACACATTGCTTAAACTTTGTTCGTGCCCGCCTCGACTGTACCACAAAATTTTTTAAGTACACTGTATTCTCGATTTAAAAGAATTATTATAACGTTTGCAATTGGAGGACGAATCCGAGGCGAATAAGCCTCTCGTAAATAATTTGGCGGCTATCGTGGCGTCGTCATTTATACATAAAGAATAAAAAAAAGGAAATTCGTTGGACGAAGAAGATAAATCGAATAAAGTTGTGTATCGCAGTAGTTCCAGGTAACGCGTCGTAATATTGCGGTGTGACGTAAGCTTTAGACACATAACGTGCTTTATCCGGACCAGCAACGTTAACAAGTTTAGAGCTATCTATCGATTTATGACAATGCCAACGTAATATAAATGAAATAGAACAAGGACAAGATAAAAATGATGACAAAATATATAACGAATATTCCTGAGGCGTGAAAATACAATGGATACAATGTTATTATTTGTAATGCAGATTCATATTTGGCATTTAGTGCATGTAAATAGAGAGAATATATATATCCATTTATTTACTTTCTTTTATTTAATCTGTTAGATTTGTGTAAGTAAAAATTAATAGGCTATTGCATAATCAAATCAATAAAGAAGAATCAAGAGTTAAATACGATCAAAGTTAGAACTTTTAATATATAATATTTTATATTTATACGTGTTAATTTTAAGTACATTTTCTAGTTACATAAAAACTGCGTCGAATACTGCAGGACTTAAAACGCAATCGTAATATAAAACTGAAATAATAATATCACAAATTAAGTTGATCGTCAATTTAACAACAATGCTAATAAGTAAAACACATTGAAGAATTTATTGCGAAAAGTATTATACTAGAATTTAAATCTGCAGTTTATATAGATAGAAGATGTATTTAAAATTTACATATAAATATCATTAAGCATCAAAATTTAATCTCGACCGTATTTGGACCTTGATTTTTATTTATATTTAATTTATTCATATAGCAATCTATTTAAATATAAATAATAAGGAGCATACAGTCACAACGACGAGATGTTAAAACGAAAATAATATATTTATTATTATATAAGAAAGACGTTTCGGTCAAGATTTGACCATCATCAATACATGACAATGAAGAATTAAAAACAAGTTTATTAATTAAGAATGCAAAATCGCTAGTCAAAGAAGTATTAATATCAAGATGACAAAGAATCTATTTAGTTTATTTATTATAGGTCACATATGTATACTTATTAATAATACTTATGTTAATTATTACTACTTATGTAATATAAATTCTTTTAGTTTTTATATTAACAAAGTTAAGACAAAAATAATATCAGAGATTCTTTTACATTAATGCAGCAACAAATTTAATTTAATATTGTTTATTTTTTAATAAAACTCATATTATATTCTTGACTTGTCGTGTTGTGTGCAAAGACGTACATCGAACAGTCTCTTTAGAAGAAAAACTATACATTCGAGATAGAAACTGTATCGAGTTCGATACAAATTGTTTTGTAGATACATACTGCTGCACGGGTAACTAGATACTCTGGTACGTAATGGCGAGGATGTATTCGCGATGCGATTGAGTAGAAATGGGTAGGATGCGAGAAAACTATATAGGTGAATTTATTTCTGCATTTCCTTTCGTCAAAAAGATTCCTTGCCACGACTTCTCTACAATTCTGATATTTTGAGTATAATGGCAGTCGAAACGTAATGAGCGTTGTCAATGTTCAGTCCACGTTCATAAATTTCGAATCAAATTTAAATTTAGAAAATTTAGATCTCTTTTGTCTAGAGCTATAAATAGAAAATACGAAACCTTATAGGAAAAAAGAATTAGGATTTGCATTGAAGATATCTATTTTAAAAACATGAAGAATGTTAGATACACCGTTTAACAGTTCAATTATCGATCGACAGCGCAGCATTGCCATTTACTAGCCTTCTCCGTTTCCTCAACCAGGTGCGTGTTAAGTGAGATATCGCGGAGGACGTCTTTTTACATTCGCGCAAATTATGCAGGGTACAACGGGCTGTATCTCTCAGAATGCATAATGCGACAATAGCGACGATAACGCGCGCGCGGAATGAGTCGTCTAGCGTCTTATGCAAATCTTGGAGAGGAGCACTTTGTAATGGGCAATAACGTTAACACCTGCTACCTCGTAGAGCGTATCTCGTATAATGGAGAAATGTTTTTATGCGCGACGTATCGTTAAATCTGTATAGTGACACTCGTCATTCTCGGCATACCGCCATTACGACGGATCGGTTGGGTTAAGCGCGACGCAACGACGTTTGGCGAAATGGAAAAGATCAACTGTGACAAAATGACATTAATATCCTGAGGTTTTGAAATTAGCATAATGCTCGTTTGCAGTATCTGGCTGCTTGTAGCTGGTGAGTTGCCACTTTTCATGAATAAATTACCGCTAATTATATACTTGATACCGTCCGGTATTTATCTAATTTATTATTACACGGCTGGAAAATTGATGTTGAAAACACTTTTCTCACATGTTCTATGTGAATGAGTTACTCAAATTTCTGTATCAATTTAACACAAGATGAATATGTCAAAAAGTGACACAAGCATTATGTAAAAATTAATATAAAAATGTAATACTTTGACAAATTTGAAAACAAATTGTGGAAGCATATCTTTTTCAGTAAATTATAATCTGTTAAATTAATACGTACATTCATTTTCATTTATTTATCCCAGAATTTATGTTTTAAAACTACATTATTTTTATGTTATTTGTTTTCTCATAAATTGTGTTATTTTAATTATAAAAATGTTAAATACTAATTTTACATAAAATATTTAAATAACATCATATTATGTTAAATTATGTTCAGATATGTTAAAAATTCTCAACTTGATGCCTTGCATAAAGAAACATGGTCAGGTCTCGGGAGTCATCATACAGGATATGATCCATTTTAATCAATCCAGTCAATTTTCTTCGAAATTTTTAATAATACAAGAAATGTTTCAAACAAAAGTGAAGCTGTTCGTCGCGTTCATTGATGTTACAACAATTTACTACAATTTCGAGAAGAGACAGACATATGAAACCATGGTTAGCATACGAAACGACATTGCGAAGGAGGGCGTTTCGCTGCTCAAAGGTAGAGAAGAACTTGACAGCGTCTACGAGCTTAGACGAGTGTAGATATAGCATCTCCTCATCCCTTTTTACCCCGAAAGGTTACGGGTGGCTGGGTAGCTAGGTGACGTGTACTTTACGTGCCCGCCTTTATTTCGATACGTCGGAGCTTCGATCCCCGTCCAAACCTAATTTGCGTTCCATCTCGCGAGCAAACACTCTTCGGAACGAGAGACGGGTGGGCGGCCTGAAGAGCGACTCTCTTCTATTTCCTTTCCCTTCTTCCTACTTCCGTCGTAATCTTTTTCTGGCACAGGGTATCCGCGACACTGTCGTTACGTCATACGCATATACATTGTGTACCGCAAGCGCATAGGTGTGCTCTTTGAGCTGACTCGAATTTCCACAAAGTGTGATCTGGCTACGAGAAAATATCGCTTTCAGCTCCAGACGTGACCAATCTGACATATCTATTTATTTAGACTTACGATAAGCTATTTTTGATCTTAAAATATGTAGTAAGAAGATAAATTGTGTTTACACAACATTTTTTATATAATACAATCTTTTGTTTTTTTTTAATACAACATGCTAATAATATTTCTTAAGCTTAATTATTTCAATGCTCTTATATTGATGTTTGCAAAATTGTTAACAAAACCGAAGACTGTTAGCACTCGTAATATTGTTATACATAAATTTTGTTTTTCAAATGATTGTTGCTAATTATAGATTTGTTCTTATTTGTCTTTATAATTTAAAGTATAATTTATTGTGTTATAAAAATTTAATGGTATATCTTTCTGTAAATTTTAACAAAAACTCAGAGTTCTCCTTCGTACTCTAACTTTAAAATAAAAATAAAGTAACAGTTTAAAAAGTTTGTCGCTTCAGTATTGCATCTCTGACGAATTTTAAATCATACAAAGTGTGATTCATTAAAATTGTTAAAATCCGTACTTACCGTAACAGTTTTCGTCGAATTTTCTTGTTTTATCAAGAAAATATACGATGAAAAAGCGAAAATCTCGATTCAACTTCTTTGAAAGAAACAAGTTAAGTGACATTTAAAAAACGCATTAAAACCAGCGTCGTCATCCCCGAGAAACAATGAATATGCAGGAATATCAATTTTCTTGATAAATTAGTATTTAATAGAATACGTCCGGATTTAGTATAGTCTAGTATTATTCTAGTATGATTATTTCGAGTGCATTCCTGATGCAGTTACTTAATCTCTGTACACGCATTGAAAAAAGTCTGATAATTGCTATCAAATATTATATATTTTAGCATATTGGTAATATGCAGTAATATTATCAAACATAATAGTAATCAATTGTTTGATAATAATTAAAAAAATAAGATAATATTTAGAAAAGTAAAATTAATGATTTCTGTCTGTTTTAGTTATACCAATCGGACAGTTTTTAAATTATTTCACTAAAGCTTTAGTAATTATTTATGTAGGCTTGATTATTATTATTATACTTTTTTAAAAGCAAAAGATTAGCAAGCGATAGATAATTTTTCTAGTGATTCTTGATATAAAACATTATTTATGTTATGTTTACAATATATAAGATTCAAAAAGTCATTGAATTTTTTTATTTACATGCCAATTTAAAGAAGCGACAAGGTCACGCTGATGTTACGTGATAGAAAAGATCTTTATTCTAAAAATGAATCGCACGTGCAACGCTCTGTTCCATTTACTTTTTGTGCAATATATTATTTTGTTCATCAGTATAGATGCACTGTGAATACTGCACGAATCGTACAATAGGTATATTCAAACCGAACAGGTAATCTGCTTATCGAATGGTTGAACATTGGTTGGATTTACAGGTAAGAACCAATTATGTTTAACCATTCGGCCATTCTTACTGTTATGAAAAATACGAAGACTTTAAAAGTGGTGGATTTAAAAAGATCAAGATATCAATAAGCCTATAAATCCATATTTAGGCCGACCGATAATATTCGATAGCCGTACATTTTTTTAATATTTCACAAATTTCAGAGAGCGATTTTCCTAGCTCAGAATAAAATTTCATATTTACGATTGTATGAAGAAATCGACTTCTAAAAAAAAAAGAAAAAAAAAGGCAAACAGAAAACGAAAAGAAAAATTTTACTGAAGTATATTAAACATTTAATAGATATACTTACATCTGAAAATAATTTTGTTGAATTATTAAAATAATTATGTAGGAAACTCAAGCCTGCTAAGCAATGCTACAAAAAATGTTGACATTTTAGCAACTTCTAGTTTAAGTGTCCTATATGTAACTATTATATTTGATATAAAAATATTTTCAGGTCTACATTTAGCTAAGTTGTTAGATACTTCAGTAAAACCATTCTTTTTGTGCACCTTAAACGCTCACAAAATTACGCATTATTTGCACAAAAAATAAACAGGTATAGAACGCTGTACGTGGTGTCTGTTTTTAGTTATATAGGCCTCTCACGTAATACTGTGGTCTTGACGACTCTTCAAATTAGTGCACAAACAAAGAAGTTCGAGGATTGTTACGTTTTGCACAGACTTCGTACGGGATAATCAACAAAATTATTTACGGCGTGAACATCGGTCACGTGTCGTGTCGAGCGACGTGATCGCAGGCCCGTGATTGAAAATACGGTAGTCAAGTCGTCGCCAGCATTGCCGATAAGCGAGTTTATCACGCGACATTGGTTCTTCAAGCGAGCGTGTTTCGTGTCTCTATGCAAATTGCGGGTGAACTAATACTCGCCGTCCGGAAATGGGGTGCCTCGCAAGCCGGAAATAAAATGAAATCCAGCGTAATAGAATGGCAGTGCCGCTTGACAGCTCGCGCGTCCGCGACAATGTTCGCGGTCAGACTCTGATGATATTTTCGGCGGCGTTGTCACGTAATTCGACGAACTTTTCAGAAATAATTTGACAGCTTATCGTGGCTCGAACGTATCGAATTTGCGTTTTTATTTCTTCTGCTGATTCTTTTAATATCTTTAACATATGTCTCTTAATAACATGTCTTGAAATACATCGAAGCCTTTCCTGCACTATTTTAATTATTATTTGTTACTTGGAAATTTATAATTAAACGTTGTCTCAATGAAATTGTTTCATTAGATTTAATAGTTATTAAACTACGTAGTACAGTCTTACAATTAGTCATAAATGTGAAGCACTCTTACAAATTAATATAAGTGATCTATATTTAACAAAAAACAAAACAGTTTTATAAGAATAATATTTATTTTTATATCAATTTTAACATTTTGTTAGTCTTCCTTTGCTATATAACTTTTTCCAGGAAAATGTAATAAATTGAGAATGCTTTATATCTATTATGTACCGAGACTGTAAGTTTTATATCGAAGATAAGAAAGTTATGAAAGGAGAATATAAAGAAATCTTCGAATATATTGCAAAAGATATTTTAAGCGAAATTTGAATACGAACGTAAAGTCAATTCAATGTGCGTTGGTTCTGAATGACGTGTTAGGAACCAAATATTATTTTCCTCGCAATCTTCTTCTTTCTTCTTCCTTTATTTTCGCCATCACGATGTCCTCCGCTCTCCATGCGATTTTCATTGAAGATAATGCTTTCAAGGAGATGTGCTATAACTCGCACATATCGATTGGTTGGAATCGAAAATCGACGGGTTTAAAAATGACTTCATGAGCTACTCGATGTCAACGCTAATCGGAAATAAGAAGAAATAGAAATCGGATGAAAGGAGGAAATAATAAAGTTTAATAAAGTTTAATAAATAATAAAATAATAAAGTTTAATAAATAAAGTTTACTTTACTCGTTGAAAAATTGCAACGAATTCCTTTGCCTATATAAGGTTTGCATTGCTTGAAATTCCTAAAACTTTTTGTACTTAAAAGATATAAATATATATTCGGATATTAGAACGAAAGAAATAAAAGCAATGATGCTGAATGCAAAAAGTATAAGTAACGCAAACAGATTTATAGATGCATACGTATGTACTGTGATAGTAGCTTAAGGATACAGCGCCGTAAGAGCGCTAGGTTGGCAACACTGAAAACAATGGCTAACGTGTCTTCCAAACGGTAGCACGCAGCTCGCGAAAATAAAAGCTCCTGTATTATCGTTTTTCCAATGCGTGTTTTTTGACTCTAAGCTATCCTTACAGTACGTTATTGGCCTACGAATAAAGGCGCGTGTACAGAGATTACGTATGCTCCTTATTTGTCTTAATTTCATTCTACAAGGGAGGAATAAAAGAGGATTCAGGTAATTTGCAACTATACCATGTCGTATATATACACAGTAAAAAAACATTTTGTTTGTGTGAAAATCGGCTCTTATTAAAACTTTGTATTGAATTTTTAACATATCCGATTGTTAATTTAACATAATATGATTGCGCTATTTGAACATTTTATGTTAAATTGATATTCAATAATAACGAACATTTTTTTAGTTTTAAAATATTTATGAGTAAGGGATGAAAAATAATGATACTCTCTAAAAACGTTTTAAAATAAATTATTAAAATGTGCTAATTTAATATATTTTACAATAAGTTTGATTTTACTGAAGGAATATTTTTTCACAATTTGCTCCAAAATTGTGTTAGTGGTATATTCTTTGTATTTTTTTACATAATGCGTGTATCGCTTCCTAACATATTCATCTTATGTTAAATTAACACAAAAATTTGAATGAACCGTTTGGGACATGTGCTTTCGATATAGATTTTCAAATTGTGTACATATACCACACGTATACATATATATATATA
>NW_017259222.1:754580-756348 GCF_001594045.1 Atta colombica
TCATCGTTTCCTTCATCATCATCATTATATTTACTGGTATAATTAATTACTCGCTTAGATATGAAACCTAATAGGAACATGATTGCACCGTGCCCGTTTTTTCCGCACGATGTTGGCGCCTCCGATTGCGGCTCTGTTGCCTTCTTCGGTTTTTCCCCTCATTTTTCCTTCTGTTTTTGGGGCTCGCACGCGTTCACGCTGACGTGTATTTTTCCATCTCGCGCGTTTACAGGTACAACCGTGTCCGTTCGTCGTCGCAATACACGTGCGTGCATACATGCCCTTTTTCCGCCGTCGTTAGAAAATTCAGACGCGCGTTTACGTGTATATGCGCGGGTTCCGCGAATGGATAATAAGTCTGTAACACACACGCGAGAATATGTGCGTAAGTCTCGGAGCGGTGACCAGAAGAGAGAACTCGCAAACTCGCCCCGCCGTTTTCTCGTCCCTCGCTCGATCATCGATCGCGTGAAAATCGTTACCCTCGCGGGATACAACCTGCGCGCGATGCGACGAGCCAAGTTAAACGAAAGTTCAATGAAACGAGTGGAGTCTCCCGGACTGACTAGAGAATCAAAGATGCGATATACATATGTATCGTGTCGAAGGTATGTGAAACGTAACCGACCTGGTCATTTTTCTCGCGATAAAACGCACGTGTATCTCCTCTCTAAATTCGTGCCGGTCATTTTCGTCCATACGGCACAGACCTCCAAGAAACATTACATTCCAAAGACGTCCAGAACAGAAGAACGTTCTCAAAACGTTCTCTGCGGAATGTCCTTAGGACATCTTTATCCCTCGGATAAAGTGATGCGTGGATGAATGCGTCAATTTTACGTTACCGTTGTTTCCCTGTCAAGATCAAGATTTTCGTGATCGTCGCCGGATCTGTTTGCGTCTCCGCGTTTTACAAAAAGGGCCCCGCGGCGCGAGAGGCGCAAAAAGCGGCGTTCAAGAAAGAGATGGGATTTTTGGTAGATCAATGATACCTGAATCAATATATATCGATCGCGGGCCGAGCCGATGTGCGCGGCGCCAACATCATCGAGGTTGCCCGGGCCGGCGTTTCGGGTTGCCCCGCGCCATCGGTGAGTGTGCGGACCCACGCGCGGCTGACGGTGCCCCGTAGTGAGTACATATAGATATACACATGGCAATCTCTCACAAGAATTAGTCGCTATCGTTATCAATTAGTATCCATTATTAATTAATAGTCAATCAAGTACCGCACGAACAAATTCGCAAGTTAATCGGCAATAATAATCGTACTAATAATGATATAATAATAGGGTAATAACGCAATAATAATGATAATAATAATAATAATAATAATTATGACAATAGTAATCGCAATAGTGGTAATAATAGTCACAATAGCGTTAATAATAAATAGAGTTAATAATAAATAGACACGTTCAACATATTTCGTAGAAACTCAACGAGATTAAAAAAATGAAAAACTTTGGACGATCACACCGTAGCGTTTTCCGTCGTCGAACGATTCTACCGACGCGATTTATTCCGACTGTTTGCTCGTCGAGCATGATACGCCGTGGGTTATTGTTACTGAGTTCATGAAAGTATATAATAGGAGCTCGCAAATTGTTTCAACCGTCACCTCTTTCTTCTGCGTCGAGCGAAAAGGTTCTCTAATAAAAATGCGTCCTCGATGGATTCTCACGATCGATCGCCTTCGCGTCTGCGAGAAGAGAGAGAGAGAGAGAGAGAGAGAGAGAGAGAGAGAGAGAGAGAGAGAGAGAGAGAG
>NW_017259222.1:756428-758333 GCF_001594045.1 Atta colombica
AGAGAGAGAGAGAGAGAGAGAGAGAGAGAGAGGGATTTATCGATTGTTGGCGACGCGAAGGTATTTGCCGCGTGTCGACGGAAAACGGCGTCGGCGACGTCTTAGCTGCGCTTAATTCTCTTCCGCAACGCAGTAATATATATATGTATATAGCATTCGTTTCCTCATATCGTTCTCGTATCGTTTAGCTCATCACTCCATTACATAATCCGCGCACGCTTATCATTCACTCATTGTTGATTTTTAGGAACAGCTAGCGAGGTTCGGTTACTCTATCACGCAATCTCCGTACTCGAAACTCAAAACGCCAAAACCGACGCGCCGGTTTTGCGTACACGCGCACGTACGTAGCCGCGTTTTGAGACTCACGCTCATATGTGATGTGTAGCTCCGAGTTCATACGCAAAATTCGATTTTAGTATGTGTATGTGTGTGTGTGTGTTTTCGTTTGTTTGTGTGTGCGCATGTATGTATGTCCATCAATTTGTCTGTGTACGCGTGTTTTAATTTGTGTCAACGAATATTACGGTCCTCACAACGCGTCATTTTCCTCTGTCTCTCGCGAGCAAATTCGAAAAAACTAAGATCGCGATGGATACCGGCCAAAGCGCATCGTCTTGTGCGTTTTCAAGTGCATTCTCACCTCTCTATGACTTTACTATACGTATGTAGGAAACGCGGTGAAGGGAAATAAATTTCGCTTCTCTCTCACAGTCTTAGCACGCCGAAGTTTTCAAACCCCGGGCGCTTTTTTTTGTTTGGAACATCTTGCCCCGTGCTAGTGGTAGTGATACAGTTATCGTTTGCAATGATCCTGAAGACAGTACGGATTTGCGGTCACGCGATTCCGCGAGATTCGTCTTAATTAATTCTACAACTTGATCACACCCGTTAATTGTCTTATTTTGCGAGGTATCGGTTTATCATGAAGAGAGATTCCGCTCTGGGTTTCTTTTTTTTTTTTACTTTTCCTTTTGTCCCGGTACGTCCTGTAAAGGTGGATCGTGCCGGTCGGAAAGACGATCGGCTGAGAATTTCGATATTTAGCGATTCAATTAGGTAGCAGTATAAGAGTGCCGGTATGTGTATGTATAGAGATGTAATATGTAATGCGCGTGTATATGTGCACAAATGTCTCGTGTAGTGTCACTTTTCTTGGAACGTGTGTACGTGTGTTAAAAATGTACGCTAGTTCAACGCTGTAACGTTTATATAGATAATAATCAATACATGACCACATATATGTAAATATAATATCGTAATCTATAATCATAATAATAATAATAATAATTCAAATATAATATTAATAATCGTCGTTACCAACGTTTTGTTAGAAAAGCATCTTTTGCAGACAGGAACCTCGAGAGTTGCTTAGTACCTTAGAAATAGTTATTACTTCGCGTTTTTTTTTTCGTTTGATCTCAACGACCATGTATTTTTTTTTAACGTCCTCGAATCTCAGACCCCCTCCCCCGCCACCTCCGAGAGTCCCCTTTATCTCTAGAAACGCGAACGCGCCAATTCGTCAGTGCATCCTCCTCCCCCTCCCCGTCTTTCGTTTCACGCGATACCTTTTGTTTTTTTTTTCCTTCAGTATACTCTTTTTATCCTTTCTTTTTAACCTAATGATTCACGTAAATTCAATCAAGAAGATGGCGGCACGTAAAACGCCGCGATACCTTTTCTCTTTGCGCTTATTTTTTTTTTTCTTTTGCACTTCCGGTGGCACTTCCGGCATTCTGTTAGCTTCGCATACGCGCCGCATTTGTATGCGCGAACTTTCGTTTCTTCTAGAGTGAGCTTTTAGAGCGAGGAACATGACGTACGTACGCGTGTAGACACGTCACCGTTCCGGATAGTATCCGTGAGGATTCTAGTACGTCACAACATCATATATATATATAT
>NW_017259222.1:758377-799912 GCF_001594045.1 Atta colombica
TATATATATATATATATATGCATGAGAGTGTGTGTCTGTGTGTCTATGTATCGTTTTTATCGACGCGCATGTACTCCCTCTCCCTCCCCCCATCCCTCCCTTTTCCCCCTTACATCCTATAGTTTAATCGTAATTTATCCGTAACTTACAGCTAGTAGTGAATTCTTTGTCATTCTCGATTTTTTTACATCATTCCCCGCCTTCTTACTATTCGAAAGGGCGCGATTCTCTCCCTCCTTTCTCTTTCTCAATCTGTGATCCGGGACGACGTATGTGTGTGTAAAATATTTTCGTGCGAGATGATTTTTGAAATTTCCCAACCGTTCCCAATCGCTATCTGCAATTAAAAATTTGTCTTATTCTACTTAAAAATCTCAAATTACACGCTAAAGTCTCTTGATTTGTCAGTAGAAAATTTAGTCCATTATCTGTGTTTATAATTAAAAAAAGCCTGTGTAAAGAGCCGTATTTTTCCACATGTTACGCTGCACGTCATGCTGCATGTCAAGCGTGTATACAATTTGTGTTTATTTTCAAGAGACGTTTTATAATACGCACGAGATTGTGGAAAAGAGGGAGAGAGAAATGAAGGACACAGAAGTAAAATCCCTTCAATGGTGTTGGGCCCCCTCTCATTATACCCTTCCCCACCCCGAGCGTCGATGTATCAATCGATTCGATTTATCGAGCGTTGCTTAGCGATAATCGTTATAGCTACCGACAGCTCTCTAAAATACCTATCGTTATTACTATCATTATTATTACTAGTTTCATTATTATTACTTTATTACTCTTATTATTATTAATTTTATTATTATCATTAACGTTGTTACTAATCATTTGTTTAGCGTTAATAAATATAATTTATTAAATATAGGAACCATGTTTCTGGGTCTTGCTTGCTCGTTCGCGCATGCGAATCGTTTCGATGACGGGCACACCGGGAGTTTGTTACGCTGCCGCATATACCGTCGTTTTCCCTTTTGTCCACCATTTTACTACATTTTCTTTTTTTTATCAAAATGGAAAATAAAGAACGTAAAAAAACGTACGTGCCAAGTCCATTTGTACACGTGTGTACAGTGCGCGCCTGTTTGTGTGTGTGTGTGTGTGTGTGTGTGTGTGTGTGTGTGTGTTTTATTGTAGAGAAAGTGATTGAGAAAGAGTATGCTACGTGTGTATGTGTATCTTCTTGAATTTTCCTTCGTTTTTCGTCGCTTTCTCGAAAAGCTTTTCTTTTCTTTTTATCTTACCTTTTCATCGCCATCGAAGTCGCTGAACGATTCGCGACACACACACATACACACGCATGCACGCACGCACGCATGCACGCATATACATCCGCACGCACGCAGATCCACATTCACACAAGTCAGTGGAAAGCCACGTGCATACGGCGCGTCAAAACGAGAAAGAGAGTGATAGAGACAGTCAGATATCTATATATATATATATATATGTATATGTGTATATATATATAGATGTATGTATATATATATATATGAATATGTACGTACGTATTCGTAACGATGGCGGCGTTTTTAGTTTCGCGCGCCGCGCACCATCTACCCTACTACGCCGCGCTTAACAGCGTCCGCTTGTATCTTCCTGCTTCTCTTTTTCTTTTCTTAGTAACTCTGCTTTAAATCTTTATTATTACTTTACATAGGAACGTTTAAGTTAGCCCACCTCGACGCGCGTCGTTCCGCGTCGCACGACGCACTTTCCCTCCGGAACTTCCCGTACTCTCCTCACCTGGAAACATACCGCGCACATCGTTCCGAGAAGAATCGCGCCCAAGATCAGCTTGATCTGATCGAGCCACTGACTAATCGATCGATCAATCGACCGTACGACCGACTGACCGACCGATCGATCGGTTGTTGGCCGACCAGCAAGGAGGATTTCTCGATCGCGCTCGTTCGATCATTCCGCAGTCGATTCCACCTAGACTAGCTCGTCCTTCATCGAGTCTCTCTCTCTGTCCTTTTGCTACCTTTTTTTTATTATTAATTTTTTTCTTTTTCTTTCGTGCTACGAGAGGAACTTTGGAGAGCGCGCATTTTCACGGCGCGCGCTGCGCGGGATTCGCATTACAAAAATAATAGGCGAACCGCGGGGGGCGGGGGCCAGGGGGCAGAGAAGCGATTGGAGGGTGGTTATGTGCTGGCGGTGCATAAACGACGAAATTAAGAGAGAGAACATCAATGACCGTCCGCGCCTGAGTAATGTGCCTCCCTTTCCTGCCCCCTCTCCTACCGCCACGGGGCAAATGCCCCCGACGGGGTGCATCACCGAGATGGACACTCCGTGCTTGCCCGTTAATCGCCGGTTAGGAACATTGGCTCGTTCACTGCGACGTCCTCGGGGTCCGACCTCCTCCAAGTGACGTCTGTAGGTTCTCGTCTCTCCCTCTTTTGCCCATCTTTTCACTTTTTTTCCTTTTGCAGTCCTTAGTTCTAATGTTATTCGCTGCTATTTTGTGCGCGCAACTTTCCTGTTTTTGAGAGAGATGGTAGACCAATCCCCGAGCTTCGATATGGTGGCGTTTAACGTGCACCGGTGAGAGCGGTGACTTCTTGCACCAGTTTCTGCCGCTTGGCATCGGGTCCATTGTTGTTGTCCTGACTGCCGATCCGGTCACTGGCCTGTAGTTGACCAGTTGTACTCTCGGCGGCCGCGCGAGCCGCCAATAGAGTGATCTGATTGACGACGTCCTCCATCTCGTCGGTAAGCGGGTTCGTTTCCTCGCCGGATTGTGCGCCGCCGTCATATTGTTGCTGTTGCTGTTGCTGTTGCTGGCGTTCTTGAGCGGCCTCGAGACGCACTCGATGCTGCAGCGTCTCGGCGTGACGACGCCACTCGCTCACGGTGGTGTAGGTGCGCGTTGATACGCCGGGCTCGCATAACGAACAGCAGTAACGCACTTGCACGAGACGCAGGGCGCCGCGACGTTGTTGATTGCCGAGATAGCAAGACCGCTGGTGTGCCAATAGCGACGATTCCTGCGGATACGCGCGGCCGCAACGGCGACAGACGAGGCACAGCTCAGTCTCCACTTCGCGACAGTGTTGAGGTGGTCCGCCTTCATCGGCGCCACACGATGGAGCCGGCAAGCGGACCGTCTCCAGGCCCGGATGATTCGGATCCTGCTGTAGGAACGCCTGCATCAGGGCCCGCGGTACCTGCACTTGCGAGCCACCCTCCACGTGCAGCGGCATCATAGTACTTCCGAGTAGACCGCCGCTCAAGCCTGCAGCCGCTACTGAAACCAAAGCGTGATCGATTCTTGTTAGAATAGAGACTTGCTCTAACTCATTATCTACACTACAGATTTTCTAATCAGAATCTGACCAAAGTAGATAAAAAAAATAACGGATTAAAGGAGTTAACACAGGAATTTGCTTTCTTTCTCTTATAGCTATCTGTCTCTTTTTTCTCTCATTTTTCAAAAATATACAAAGTTATTCGAAATATAGATGAATAGATCCTAAGTGGCAACCAATCAAAAGAATTGGTCCACTTTGATCAGTTTCTGATTGGAGGATATCGAATCTGCATTAGAATCCCTTAAGTAAAAGTCAGATCATCAAATAATCATCAAATAATACGCTATATGATGACAATAAATACTAAACAAGCGAAGCAAAATAAAAAATATTAAACTGTATCTTTATAGTGCTTCTACAGTAAAGAGTATGTAAAGTTTATAATTTCATTAAGTTATGTAATTTTACAATTTTTATTATTTTAATTTCTGTTTAAATTATTCATTTCATTCAATTTCCTATTTGAAGAGTTACAATTGCTTCCATCATCATATTGATTACAGATTTAATTAAATTAATCTGTAATAAGTAATAGTATACCTGACTAGACTCTTTAGAGATTCCGGTCTGTACCAGTCATTTGCCTTCGATTGCTACGTCAGTTTCACGCATGTCGCGCTAAAATCATTATTATCACACCTGTTTCATTTTGAAATTAAATTCACCCTGCTCTCGAGATAATCGGCTCGTTTTATGAGTGTCAATACAAATTTTATATCTTGGTACTAATTTTTTCCCCAGCTTTCATAACGCAAAAGCGTTAGCGGAGAAAAAAAAAAGAATAAGTGCCAATATTCAAACGATGCATCTGAATATGCATATGAATATCTACAAAAGATATCTGTAATTATACGGTGGTTTCTGTCCGGATCTATTTATGAGATTATTATAAACGCCGGGATTCGCGTTCGACATCAGCAGATGTCATAAAGAAAACGTAAAATTCTTAAAGTTACCAGACTTCTGTAAGGAAAGGATAGCGGGAAGTTACACGGCATGTTCGTGCATAATTGATTTGTGCCAACTTAGTTGTCATAATAGCATCCCCGCCGTAAACGGGGTAGAATTTATGCGGAACCTGTTTTCGCCTGAGCGAGACAGGTAAATTGGTAGTTATTAGCAGGCCCGCGGGCCGGTGCGCATTGACGGGATAATTCCTGCGGCCGCGTCTCGAGGGGCCGGAGGATAGTCCGATAGTCCATGTTATCGAAAGGGTCTCCCAATGTGCCTTGGTAAGATGATTAAATTCTAATTTCAGGATCACGCCTCGCAGGATGTGTTGCTTTTTCTTTTTTAATTCCCTTTTCTTTTTTTTTTATTGATTGATCGAGTAAACGACTATAGAAAAGCATAAAATATGTCATCGAACTATAAGTCTGGCTGACATTTAATCGAATGCGTGACGCAACGCGCGCGCGTCGCGAGGACCGAGAGAAGGACGTCGACGTCGATTAGGCGAGTTGACAGGTTTACGCAGTGACGCGCGCGATAATATCGCGCGTATCGTGTATCAGATGAGGATCGTTACGAGGCAGGAAGTGTTAATGATACCCCTGCTCATTCGTTGAACGCCCGGTTGTAATTATCGGAGTTGGTGGGAGGAAGACGAGGAGACGACAAGGAAAACAGGGGAGAGCTCTCTCTCTCTCTCTCTCTCTCTCTCTCTCTCTCTCTCTCTTATTTAACTACCTATCTCTGTCAATGTAGGTTAACTTTTAGCTTACTTTTTATCTTTTTCCAGTTCTAAGAACGAGAAAAGGATAAAGAATAAATTAAAGTTAAGAGAAGAATTAAAGTTAATTTAGATTAGTAAATGGACGTTAATTGGATTAAATTTTTAGTTGTTACTGCCATTATTGTATTTTGCACGTCTTCTCTTTTCTACTTTCGCTACCTTTATATTTTTATTTCTATCTTACTTTATTATTTTTATTTAATTTTCTTTTTCTGTATCTTCTACATATTTCTACATTTGAGTTCCCTATTAACAATTATCAATTTTTGTTTATAATTGTAATGCTTATTTTGAGGGGATGTTATCTCGGAGGACTTAAATAGCGATTTATTTCTCTCTCTCTCTCTCTCTCTCTCTTACTTTCTTTCTCTTTCCCGTTCCTTCAGTTTGTCTCTCAATGTCGGTATGAAATTGATCGTCATTAGACGGCGGGACTAGAGTGTCAAGACCTCGTCCGCGGTTTCATTCTTCTTTTGTCGTTTAATGAGAATCCCTGGCACACGCATGGCAATGTTTGACTAACACTTCTCCTTCTTTCTGCTTCTCTTAGTTAGATATCTCGCCTTTTCGCTCTCTCGCGTATCTCGCGCGCTCACGTGGATTATGGTTCACCTCGATCGGGTGAGCAAATAATCCGCATTTTTATGTTCCGCCATCGAAAGAGTCCTTCTCGGAAAGAGGAGGCACGGCCGTATGCAATAAAGAAGGGAGAAAAGTGTTACGGATAAATAGGGGATTAGCGCAACAACATTGGACACGGTGTATAGTTCTGGTCGCTTCGTCTGCTCCCTTTACAGCCCCGTACCATTCACGGGAATGTGGCAAATTCATTACCAGCCGATCCACGGACTCGCTTGTCCGCAATACCAGAGGCAGCTCGCTCTTCTTGTTTGATATAATCAGCTGAATAATGATCATCGAGCGCACACATCACAAATATAACGTGTATGTGGCGAACGATGGACATGATTATTGTGAAATTCGAAATGAAATCGTTGAACGAAACATAAAAATGAAGCATTGCTTAACCTAATCCACGCGAATGTTTATAAAATTATTTCTTTATTATTTCTTATTTATCTTGCAGGACTCACTGGCCGAAAATTTTCTTCCTTACAAAATGTTAAATCCTTCCATCCAAAATGATTTTATAAATTTTAAAATAGAATGACTTTGTTGCCGTTTATACTATTTATCATTGGTACCCGTACTAAAAAGATATAAATATGTAGTGCGAGGATTTTTATATATATAGAAAAAAGCATTCTTATCGATTAAAAGTTATCAAACTGATAAATTTTTGCCTTTGCGTGGCAGTTACAGTGTACTTTTAGAATTCTAAAAATATTCTCGATAAACCAAAACATACAACAGTAGTAATAAATTGAGCTAATGATAATTAGACAGCAAATGCGTAATTTATTTATAAAAATATTTTTAATCACCAAGAAATAAAGTAATTTAAAGAAGAAGGTTTCAGCTAACCTCTTTAACTATCATCAGCAAAGATAGCGCAACATACACGTTCAGACTACTTTCGAACTTCTCGATAAATCATCTTTGATCCCGCGATCGCGTTCTCTACAATGAACAATGCTATTTTTTATTATCTCTGAACCTCGTGCGGCATAACTTAACCGGAGGGCACGGGAGTTGTTCAACGACGTGATTTCTTTAGCTGATAGACTTCCTCCTTCGTCGTTGGTCCTCCGCCGTGTGAAGGTATTTAATACGATAAGGAAGATTGTTAAATATATAACGCGTAGCGGCCAGACGATCTCCGTGTGACACCCTTGAAACAATCGAAACGATCGAGGAGAAGGATTATTACTCTTAATGAGCACTGGTTATTTCTTTGAGTGGCTTTGATTCGTTCTCCCTTTTCCGTCCTCCGTCACCTTCTCCTCCACGGCGGTCAACGGAGGACCGCCTTTGCTACGATCGCGCGTACGCGTGTGTGTGTATACGCGTATAAATGCGCGAAGAGAAGAAACTCACACACACCTCTCTGCACGCGCATCACTTTCATCTCGTCCTCTCGGAGGGGCTCATTTGCGTACGGATTGAGATAGTAGTGCCTTCGGTACGGTCGCGATATGTTTTTGTTTAAATGTGTGACCGGCGTGTACGCGCGCGTCTCGCGCGAGATTCTGATTGCCGGCCGCTCCCAAGTCCCCAGTGATCGTCATTGCGACGGACACTCATTATTTAATTTCAGCATGCTACTATGGTTTAATCCTTTGCGCTGAGAATTATTCTGACCGTGATACTAATAAAACGCATTTATATGGTGCTCAATACGCGCAGAGGGCTCCTTCTTGAAGAACTTTCGGGGCTTTATAATGTATTAGAAATGCTATCTTTGCTGTTCAATTATAAATAATTAATGATAAAATTCCACGTATATATTCATTGTGTTTGTACTTCTATTTAAAAGATGGTATTATGCATGAACATAAAATTATAAATTCTTTCCTTTGTAAATATTGGGTATGGGAAAAAGTTCATGGCGATTTTTTAGTAAAATTAAAGTGCTTTTCTTAGAGTATTGAAATCAATTTATTTAAACCAAATATGCTCCATTATTTTCTATAATATTTTACCATTTTTGGGGCAGAACCATAATTCCTTCGCGATAGAACTTCTGTGGTTTCTAATCGAAAAACTTCAAGTGATTTTCACAAGCCTCTTTTGAAGCTAGCTTTACACCATTAAGAGAGTTCTGCAGAGACCTAAACAAATGATAGTCTGAGGATGCTATGTCAGGATTATACGGTGGATGCATTAAAACTTCCCAGCCAAGCTCTCGCAATTTTTGCCGAGTCATCAAAGATGTGTGTGGTCGAGCGTTGTCGTGATGGAAGACGACACCTCTCCTATTGATTAATTCTGGCCGCTTCCTCTCAATTGCTTGTTATAATCTCTGCAGTTGTTCACAGTAGAGTTCGGAATTAATTGTTTGATTGGACGATAACAGCTCATAATGAACGATTCCCTTCCAGTTCCACATACACAACATCACCTTCTTCCTCATCAATCCAAATTTTGCGATTGCGCCTTCTCTCCTTCCTTTATCCACGATCTTTTTCTACTTGGATTATCGTAGGTGATCCATTTTTTATCACCAGTTATCATTCTCTTCAGAAATGGCTCAATTTCATTCCGTTTCAGTAGCGTATCACAAATGTTAATTTGGTCCATCATGTTCCTAACCCTCAACTCGTGAGGAACCCAAACAGCTTCTTTTTGTATCCAGCTTTGTGTAAATGATTAAAACTGTTTTGTGATCGATGCTTAGTTCCCTGGCAATCTTCACAGTGCTCACATGCTTATCACGGTCGACTTTTACCATGATTTCATCGGACTTTTCAGTGATTGGTCGACCGGAGCGAGATTCATCTTTCACATCGAAATTTCCAGCACGAAAGCGAGCGAACCATTCCCGTGCTGCTGATTTTGATAGAGTATCTTCATCGTAAATAACGCAAATTTTTTCATAAGTCTGCAGCATTGTTGCCTTTATCGTAGTGATACTGCAAAATGTAGCGAATTTTTTCCTTATTTATTTCCATTTTCAAAATAAAATAACTTTTGATCCACTTCATCGATTTCAATCTTTTTCGACTCAAAACAAAGGTTAAAATGTCACTTTTTAAACGCACGTCTAGTGTTGCCGATGCGATTAGTAGTTGCCGACTGCTGAGCATTTAATGCCATCTAGCGGGAAAAACGCCATGAACTTTTTCCCACACCCAATATTAAATTTTTCTATGCTAAAATATATACGATAATTTAAATATAATATGTTGCATTGTTCATTTAGATTACTCATTTAATTTACTCAAATAATTAAATCAATTGCCTATAATAAAATATGTTAAAATATATCTTGGATAAAGTAATAAAAATTTTACTTCTTAAACTTGAGATCATTAATTACAAAATTGTTTTCTTGCTTTTATAAGTCTCTTAACCTGATTACTTCATCTAATTGTTGCAGATTTGAGAAACTTCGCCTGAATAGATTCCTCACGCCTGAGAACCGCTGGTCAAGATTGCTACGACATATGCTTGGAAATTTGTTCGGCGGGAATTTACGAGCGAGTTTCCGTGTCACAACCAATACCTGGGCTCTGTTAGTAAGTAGATAAGTCTGTATATATCCTGGCAGCCATAAACTCGCATTCGAGGATCATCGAACAGAATAATCAGGAATGTCGTTAGTTAGCGTGTTCAGGAATTTTAACGGCTGTTTGGGAGATGCATGCAGTAAAACGCAATCCATCATGCGCATCACTGTCACCATTCGAAGTGGCATACGTCAAATCGTGGCCACTTCGCAGATCGGTGATCGTAAAGAGAATCAAACTGTTGCAAATCGATCAAATTTTCGAAAAAAGATATTAAATTAATATCATGCGAGAAATATATTTTTATAGTATTATATTTTTATAATATTACGAAAATCATTGTTATATGCAAATTCTAGAAGATAGAATAGAAGATAAGAAGTATTTTTATATTCGATTTTTGATTGTCTAGACAATCAGATACATATCTAAGTATTTCAACTTTTGAAAAATTAAAATTGTAATTTTAATTAGTAATTTTAATTTAAGCTGCAACTTACTTCCTGGAGATATTTAGGAAATATTTATAGGAAATATTTATAGGAGTGGGAAATATTTATAGGAGGAAATTTGGTGCAGAATAGAGCTTCAAAAGAATGATTTCGATAGCTAACGGTAGTTACAGTTTCGAGTTCACAAATAGTTTATTTAATGTTTTGAATATTACACTATTGTAACAGTTTAAACTTTGTCTTCTGGAATGTTCACCGAACTTTTTAGAATATTACTCCAAAAATGAAATTTACCGGTTCTCTCGTTTTTCAACAATAAGACACGTTATTAAACTACTTCCGATTTATCTATCTTTTCTGTACTATCTGTTAGAGTAATATGATTATTTTACAAAAAAAATCTTTAATTCTCCACAAATAGCGAATTACACGCGAACTGCTTATAGCAAGTTGCTATAAGCTGAATTTCCGAGGACGAGCAAAGTTAAAATTATTTATAATATCACAATCTACCTACATTCAGAGAAAAAGATATGGCACCAATTATCTTATATATAGCAGTACACTAATGTTGAATCAACATCTCAGAAACGTTGAATTCAATATTGTGAATGTTGCATCAACATCGTGAAATGAAAATGATTCAACGTTGAAAAGCCATTCACACTTCAACAAAGTCTCAGTCAATATTCTTTCAACATTCTGTAATCTATAAATACATAGATGACAACACGAGTTTTATATGTAGAATTAATGTACAACACAACAGTTGAATAAATTGTTTTATAGTTATTGCAATTGTAAAATTATTCAACTATATACATTAATTCTACATAATATAAAATTTGTTACTGATATAGTTGCTATCGCTATGTTTTTCTCTGAATGTATTTCCTCCTCCGGTGAATAATGAGCAGTAAATAGGTGTCTGGTGATTAATAGCATTGATATCACCAAGAATGCATCCCTTTATCATTATCTTATTCGCATTGAGAAAAGATGACGCAATAGAAAAGGAGAGAAAAAGAAAAGATCTTGATTGAGTTTCAGAATGCGTCTGGAGTCTGATATGATATCACGGCGACGAAACGCGCGATATTTCACGTTAACTTGAGATAACAAACACGATTGGTTTTCATGTACGACGAAACATGCGGAACGCGACATATTCGCCAGTCCGCGCTAGAATCCGCTCTCGGCATGTTTAATCGACGATTAAACGGCGATCCAGATTATCGTGGAATCTTAAACGGTCCGCGACGCGCGCTCGCGCCCACCTCGATCAAGAGAGTTGCAATGCGGGCGAAATCACGACTTGGTCGGACAGAACGAATCTCGCCGGAGGGGGAGTCGGTGCCGCAGGGAGGATCAGCTCGGAGTCCATAACTGCCCGTTACGCGAAGTATGCACAACGGTGCATTCCACGTGTGCACGCTAGCGAGTTCTCACATGGTGACCACCGCGCACGTATACATAGGAAAACACGTCGTGAACGTGGGCGTGCATTCCTGCCTTCGCATTATCTCCTCCTCGCTCCTTCTCTCTTCCTCCTTTTTCTTCTACCTTCACCCTACCTCACCTCGCGCTTTCTCTCCACGCGTCTCTCTCTCGCATTCACAATTCTCGGCTTCTCTCCTTCTTACGCCCGCGTCGTCGACCGACCACGTACGAGAAGGAATCCTCTTCTTCTTTTTTTTTTTATTCCTCATCCAGACCCGTTATCGTGGATACCATGGCCCGGAACGACTGTTTCACACCTCCGCTCGCGCGGGAATTAGGAAATAAATTAGCGGTCGGGCTAATTTCGTTATCTCGCCCGATGGCCACCTCACCCCACGCTTAAGACGTCAAGGCCCGATGTCGGAGGCCCCGGGGCCTCCCCCTCCCCCCTCCCCCCCCAAATGTGGGACCCGAGGACACGGTCGAAATCGTGTCCCGACACACCGCAGGATCAATGGCTCTGCGCGCGCGGAGTGCGTGGCGAGTGTAAGTCTTCGTTAAAAACGGGTCAATCCCGATTAAAACGATGGCGATGAGGTAAGCTATGGCGTTGATACCTCACTTCGACCATTTTCGGAGAATCGCGATAGCTACTCTGTAATTAACCCGCGAGAAGATATTTCTGGGAATTGACATGAGCGATGTCATAATTCGAATATTTGTTTACTCCACGTAATGTACCGTGCTATAATGTATCTTATATTTGCCTAATTAGAAATATGTTACAAAAAGGAGGAAAAGTTGACGATACATTAATACTAAAACCGCGGCCTAAATTAGCTAATCGTGATTAGCAAAGGAAATCTGGCTTTTACGAGGGAGGATTGTCACCAAAAGTAAAATTACTTGTAATTAATTATGATTATTTATAAGAAGTCACAAAAATCTAAAACTCAACATGCAAATCCAAACTTAATTGGAAAAGAAAGAACTATCAAATGGGTATAGCCGTTTTATGAAATTAATATGCAATTATTTCGCAAAATATATCGCGTTTTATTTGATATTATACTTCGATCAATTAAAATAATTTGACAATATAGGAATTTCATAAATCAATGCGTGTTATTAATTAAAAGAAAACCTAACCGATGGAACAAAATAAATATGAATATTTAAGTTTTTTTAATTTACAGATTAAAGTATAAATAGAAATTAATAATTAATCAAGATAAATTAATAATTAAATTAAAATGAGTAATTAAAAGAAGTGTATGTACCATCCGATGAAAGAATACAATTGTAGCGTATAGTTTAAAGAAATTCATTCTGAACACTTGAATTTTGTTATATTATTACTTTGATTAAGCGAAATAAATTTGCTAAGAACGTAAACAAAGTGATACGTATACTCAAAGAACAGCCACCCCAAGTCACCTGCCCATTCAACCGATTTTAATACCTGGACAATGTTCGATGTAAGAGGACTCAAAAAATGTTAGATGTCGCCGGGAATCATGAGGAAGTCGTAATTTCCACGCGAACGAGGCAGGCCCGAGTGAATTGACGACGGCTTATCTCGCGACTCAACCACGAAATCGCTTCGTACGCGTATCATACAAGATAACGGCGTTGGCGTATCAATAAATTCCGTTAATTAATTATTGACGTGTCTCGGGGCTATTTTTGCACTTGCTCGGGCCCTCCGCACGCTAAAGCAGATGTCTTTTCCTCCTCCGTCTATTCTTTCTCTTTTATTTTGATTCTTCCTCTTGTCGAAATACAGAATTCGATATTTTGTCTTTTTTTTTAACAAAACGGAATCTGGCTTGGAAATTTGTATGAAAATTAATTTATATATAATAAATTAATGATTAATGTTGTCATCGATCACTAACAAGTTTTATATAAACGCGTCAGACTTATATTCATTGCATTTCTATTAATATGGATTAACTTTATGGATTACTCTTGATTTTATTTATTTTCTATCATTTTTAAGAAAAGATGAAAGTAAATTAAACAAAAGTTAAAATTAATCTACAATAGTAGAAATGTAATCAATGTTAATCAATTTTCTTTATGTAGGTATCTATTATTTGTAAATTTATTGAATATATTATCTGTATATTCATTGATAAATAACTTTTACATCCGACGATTTATATAAAATTACAATGGTTCGCATATCGCTGTCAAATCAGACATATTAAATGATTATGATGACGTCCATGTTGCTGGGTAACGCTTAATCTTAGAGACGCATGCGTAAGATATAAGATCTGTGTGTGGCCAGAGGCAGGTGTTCCTTCGACATTTGTGTCTGTCATTTAATATAGTAGCATGAAGCAAATACCTTTGACGAATGACGCTACAAATGTCTGTACGTTGTTGTATATGTGACAATACTTAATTCTTATGGTTGGTCCAAAAATTTTATTATGACATTACACTTTAGATAATAAATTGACTGTAATAAAAATGAAGAATAAAAATGTTTGCTCAATTGTCAAATTATTTACCGGTCTGAAACTTGACGAATTATTATTAAATTACTGTCTCATGCTAGTGAATTGATTTCAGTATGTATGCAGAATTTTCAGAATTTACGATTACATTTTTTTACTAGCTAATCTTCTAGTGAATTAGAAAACTAAATTAGAAATAAAAAACTTCTATGAATTATATTTTTTTGAAGACTAGCAATCAAAAATATATAATTTATAGAATAACATTTTTTTAGCTGCTAATTTTTTAATTCGCTAAGATTAGCACCTTAGTTGTTTAGTAAAAAAATGTGTAAATCAAGCTTACCATGACTTGTTGTACTTAACGCTTCATTTGATTTATATCGCATATATTTTGCATAATTGTTTTCATAAGCATTTCACGTCAAAACTTCTTGAACTCTTCAAATATAACAACTTTATTACGTATCAAACCATGTACTATTTCATTCGCGCAGGTTCCGCTTATCTGTTCCAATTTATCTTATTATTTTTATTGTCATGATCATTGTCTAAGTGCGCATTATGACTCTAACGGATATCTGGATCAAGAGCTTTAATAGCGAGCTTTTCAGACTTCAAACTCCCGGCATGGGTGACGAATCATTCGCAGCATCGCGTCTCCGGATGCTACGAGGATGCACCGGGAGCCAGAAGGTGGAGTTCGCTGTCAGGTACTTGATTTCTCGGCATCTGACGAAGAGGTGGAGAGGTCTTCGACCGGTAGCCTAAGTCGAGGAGCTGTTCCTAAAGAGGCACCGGGATCATTAGCGAACAGAACATTTATCCTTGTCCTTCGTTCTTTCTCTTTCTCTCTCTCTCTCTCTCTCTCTCTCTCTCTTTCTCGCTGATTTTCGCTCTTTTTCTCTTGGTCGGGTGTTCGCACTTGATTCGCCGGTATCAACGGGTGCCAGGCAGGAAGACCCGTATTATCGAGTCAATTGTCTCACATCCCCCTCCTCGAGACAGTTCAGCTGACTATAAAATCATTATCACCCGTCCACCACCATCACCACTACCACCGATCTCTTTCCCTCTTTCCTCTCCCGCGCAAGCCGTTACTTCTCGGTCGACGTTGAACGCTCGATTATCCCATTAATACGACGAGTCCGTGCGTCCATCCGTCCCGGCGGATCTTTAATTATTTAAATGCAGAGCCGCGGCGGATCCGGCACGAAGGGTACCGGGAGCCCTCTAAAGAGACAGGGGCGGATTTGTGGAGATGCAAAACTTTGTCAACACTTGAATGTACTTGCGCAGATCTTTTGATCCATCCCTCATCTCATCATTCTGTTATCAAAGAAAGTAGTTCTTGCTTTACTTTTAAAATAATTCTATCGTTAATATGATATTGATTGATAAATTGTTATCTTCTCTCTTCAAAATTAGAGATAATAATAAAGTTAAGATTTCTTATGTCTCGCGTTCAGTTTTCTTAATATTTCTTTTATGTCTCTGTACTTGTTATTAGCAGAAGTACTAACATGAGCAACCGTTTAATCTCTATCATAATTAAACAAAATTCTTATCTATTTTCAATTAATTTATCATTGTATTCGAATTTAAAGTCAAAGACGCTCGGCGATGGAGCACCGTGAGAATCTGCTTGCCATCAGAGTTTATTCCCTCTAATCCGCCCCTGCCCAAAGCGTCGCAGGCTAGGCTCAGTGGGAACACGAGTAATCCTTAGTGACAAGTGGGCTCGAGGCAGCGGTGTATATCCGGTAGCACTTTGGTATTTAGCTCTATAAATACGCATCGGAGTTGAGCATCGTTGACCCTGGCGCGGTGATAATGTACGCACGGTAGGATCCATTCCGTAGCTCGAGCTGATCTCGTTAGGATTTCGTTATCCGGTGTTTAACGAACAAATTACAGTTTGCGTTATTGCGTCGAACATCTTCATGCTGCACAAACCGCAGTTATGAATATCGTGAAGATACGCATGCAAGATGATGACTAATGGCGCGTCATTGGATTCCATTTAATGCGGAAGAGTAAATCCGGCGTCCTTTGGAGATAAATAACGAAACGGGATCAACTAATGCGGCGCCGAGTGTTATGACTACGCATTTTGCCGTAGCCGTAGCGAACAGGGACTGACCGATCGCGACTATCATTAAGCGACGACTTAATGAGCCAGGCGCGCCGGACGTGGGAAGTAGCCTATCGTGCAGTAATTACCTCACTTCAATTATTAGACGATTACCGTACAGTAATGGGGATCGAAAATGGGAGTGGACGCTCTCACGTGATCGTGGCCGCGATCAGCTAATAGACTTCTCCTGCTGTTTGCGTTAGATTCAGAGTAATACGCCTTTCCAAGGATTTCGAATAATTGTACCTTTTTATGGGAAACAGATTCTAAATTTATGATGATGGAAAAACGTAATATTTTTTCTCGGGTTGGTGCTAAAATCCAATTACAAAAAATGGATGATAATGATAACGTTGATTGATAATTTCTGTTTCTTAATGTCTGATGAAACTTAATGATTCTTATATATTTTTAATTGCTGAAAGAAACATAAAATTTAAAAAATTACTTCACCCACAAATTTTGAGAAATTAAAAGCTTCATTTTTAACAAATTTTTAGAAAATTAAAACAATTTACAATGTTTCTTCTTTTACGTTATGAAGTGGAATACATAAGAATAAATATTCAGGTTGGGAATTTTATGAATCCGACATTAAATATTGCCAATAATTTTATTATTTTAAAATATTATATAAATATATGGTACGTATACAGTAAAAGATCTTCATACCACATTATATATTATGAATTTACGTTATTATACAAGAAATTTAGATTACCTATTAAAAAACAAATGTAACAATGTTAATCAAAATTTATTGTTCAGTAATCAATCATATTTGAAGCGATTTATTTATATCTTTGTATTAAAATTAAATACCATCGATTTTATTTTTAAACGCGATCATTTTTTAATTTCTGATTGGCAAAGGTTACGAAAAATTAAAAAAAAACTCGAGATTCACCTCGACGTTCAAATAAGAGAGAATGACGATAGAGTGAATCTCAATTCGCCCGAGGATTATTATTCGCCCCTTAATTGCACGGCGCGGATCCGTGTCGCCGTTACAAAGTCGACCGTAAGAAGAGCAGGTCCTTGGAATCTTTCCGGAGGGTAGACCACCGACAAGAATGTTACGGCACGATAATAAGAGATTTCAGTGAGGGATTAAAAAGGAGCGGTAAGGAGACACCCCTTATGGCGCGTTCTCCCTTTTGACTCTTTTCTCTCTCTCCTCTCCTTCTTTTTTAACGGACGCCACGTCGGCGGATTAGGTCTCGTTAAGATATCGCGAAGTCGTTAAAAATAATTGTCAGTCGGATAATTAAGGAGGGTAAAAACTCTTTCTTGGGAGAGACGGGGAGAAAAACCGTCTTCACGATGGTCATGGCCGGCTACTCTCAGTTCACTTCCTCATGTTTTGTCGAGTCCCGCGTATTTGTTTTCCCTCCGACTTCCTCGTCTGGAACCACCCCGATGAGCACCCTGCCCTTTTTATTCCGTCTTCCTCGTAACGCTCGTCAGTTTTGCTTTCGATCTGCCTATGTTCCTTGTCTCTTTATTCGCGCTTTGTTGATACATCGTTAGGTAGCACGAGAGGGTTTGTTTCCCCACTGAGATTGTCGACGGGGTTAAGTTCTAACGGTGCAGCGGCGCGCGGCTTGTTAGACCGTCAGACGCGGTTGGGAATCATGTCTCTTCGGCGGCGAGCACGCCGTTTCACTTATGCATGCGCGCACCTCGCGAACCTAACTTATACGCGGACGTCGCAACGTGATACAACTTTAATGCAATCGCCCCGGGTATATACTCCTCATGGAAAAGCCACTCGGTGATTCTCTTTTTGTCGCGGAAGGAGATTGACCTTGTGCGAAGCATTTCGTAGCTATCGAGTGACAAGACACGACGTTCTAATTGATTTTATGTCAGCTTGATAGAAATAATTCAGGGAGAAATATAAGAAAACTAAAGAAACATAAAAGAAATCTTGATTTAAAAAACTTGAAATAACAGGACTCTTAATGTTCAAAATACTACAATGAGATATAAAAGGCTAATAAGTGTCAGAAAAACTTAAAAAAACCTTCATTGCTCGTTTAACATAAGTATAATTAAAGATAGATATAACAAAAACTGTAGAAAGTACAAAAGTTAAAACGCTACAAAATACAATTACATACGTTTCGACCCTCTTTAAATGTATAAAAATTTTTTCAGCGCAGTAATCTTAACTTCTTTATTGTCTTTAATTTTGTCTAAGATAATATTATTCGAAAGTTATTGCTCTTCTAGATTAATTTTCTTTGTGATTATCTCAAAATAATTAAAATGTCTCATTTTTTTATATCAACATTTACTCTAGCTTATCTTCCAATATTACCAATATAATAATTTTACATATTAAATATGATTTATTCAGATGATATGTTTAACTTTGTTATTTTCTTTATAAGTTTCTTTGAAAATTATTTTATAAAGTATAGTTTAAACTTTAATTTCATTTTTATCTCCGTGTTATGTAATGTTAAAAGAAATATGCGTGGATATATTTTTCAAATCAGTATATTTTCTCGTAAATTTATCGCTTTTGGGATAAGAAAGGTGAAAATGTTTGCTTGAACCACGAACTCTTTTCTCTATCAGCACTCCTAGCCAGGGGGTTGGCTGGCGGGACGGCATTGTAAATATTAATGCGGCGGGCAAAGGAAAATATTTGAATAATAATTACTAAGGCACCCTCGGCCCTTGTTACGCCCTCGTATAATAAAAAGGTTCACTGGAGAAAGAAGGCGCACACGGCAATGGGATCGCGACGAGAATTTTCTAATTAGGAGGATTCAAGCCGACCCTGCAAACAATACCAGAAGTACCACTTCCATCCGTTCCCGAGGAGATCCTCGAGGACTTTTGAGGAGAGAGATTTTAATATCCAAGACCTCGGCGTTTATTATCGCCCCTTATTATTGTCGCAAAAAAAAAGAAGATAACGAGATGCGTAGGATCTCTCAGATTCGGATTTATTATATATTTCGGACAATTTAGCATTACTTATAAGTAGTAGAAAAGCGAAATAATTATTTATCATTTTCGTTACTGCACTGAGAAAAAAAAATGGTGGCAATTATTATAATTTAATTATATTTGTAGTCATTTTCAATGCCAACTATATATTTTTTTGACAGAATTATAAATATAATTATTATTATTAATTTCATAACAAAATGATAACTAGAAAAATGAAAGTCCTAACTATAATTATTTTATATAAATAATATATAAATAATGGTCACAAATACCAAACATTTGCTCTTGTTGTAGTTTTCATTAATGCAGTGATAAGAAGAATAAAAGTATCAAAATTTAATGTAGAATAACTGAATGTAGAATCAGGAAAGATAATTTAAAGCTTTTTAAGCAATGTAACATGTAGCAATATTACCAGATATTTTGCAATAAAAGTGTAATCTCGTATAAAATCATAATGATTGAGCTTTACATTAATCCTTTATAGATTGTCGTGACATTCAGGTTAAAGAGAGTTTCTTATTGGTTTAAATCATTTAGTGGAAAAGAGGATATGTGAACCTTTACATTAAACATTTAAACTGAAGAACGAACAAAGTTGTTCGATAGCTTTAAACACGCCGATACGTGTATGTGTGTGTGTATATATATGGTGATATTTAAGTTTTCTATGTAATATACGCGGTCGTATCTAGTACTATAGTAATGCATCAATATTCGATGTATTAACCATCGACTCGCGCACTACGATAATAGCACAGGGTGAAAGTAATTGCGGGCAACTGGAGGGCGCGAAAGTAGGGCATTAATGTCATATTCTCGTACAATTAAGAAACCCTATCGTGGTGACGACTGAAATAAGAATAATTTAAATTCCATTTCCGTTCGAATAAGTTTGGACAAGAATCGTACTTTTGCTTATTAAAAGTAGCTCAGTTAGATTTATTTATAAATTATATACAGGTTTATTTATAATGATTTATTTTTAATGTGTTTAATATGATACCAAATTTATTGTATCATTATATTTAATATATAAATTGTTTTAATAACTTTTTCATCGATTTTTAAAATACAATTATTATAGAAAATTTGTAGAAAGTTATAAAACATATAGATTGTTGTTATAAGTCATACAAAATAATCTTATAAGTTTGTTACATGAATTACTTAGAGGTGTCAAGAATAAAACTGGGGCATTACTTGCCAGATTAAATTAAGAAACCTTAGTATGATGTTACGTGTCGTTTGTACAACTATTAGAGTCATCAGAACTCGTTAGACTTAATCCGGAAATGATTTATTTTATTATTATGATGTGATTCAATTTTGGATATTATTAGCAAAGAAACGTTACATAATAGACTTCAATTACGATACATAATAGACTTCAATTGTACTTTGATGATAAGAGACGTACTTTTCAAGAAATTCACGAACATGTTTAAAAGTAAAAATTCACAGCGTGACAAATATATTATCACGCAATATATAGTTATAGTTGTGCAATTTGAATAATTAGCAATGTTATCAGAGCTAATTGAAGAAATAAACGAGCACATATGGCGCGACCAAAAATATTCTCAAGTAAAATTTCTAACAGTTAATGATACATGCTAATATCATACAAGGATTATACAGTTGCTTCATTCGTTTCTTAACGGATTCAAATTGATATAGCCAACACAACGAGCTCGGGAAACGAAGCCTTGAAATTAATTAGATACTATACGCTGGAATAAAAATATAGTTTGTCGGCAATTAATTTTACAAATCGGTCGCGCATTTTCTCGACTTGTTCGCGCAAGAGTTGCTCGCATAAGAGTTACACGTGAATTAACAGAAGGCCGCGCGAGTATAAGAACGGCTTATCGATGAAACAATGATGATCGAGTAAACGTAATGCGTAACGAGAAGCTCGCGGCATGTTCAAAGACTCTGCTCGGAATAAATCAAGACGGGGTTCATGGCGCGCGCGTGGTTTTGCTTCCTTCCCGCTGACTCCCTGACAGTCATTAGGATAATCAACGAATTAGCGTTTCCGCGCTAAGGACTGGATAAGGCATAAGGAGTTAGGAGGACAAAGTGCGTCTCGACACGCGATCCACCGTACCGTGCAGGTACAAAATACATTCGCTCGCCGGATAGAGATACACCTTTCGATCAAATCCACCCGGAATTTGCGAGCTCGTGCGCCATTTACCTCGAGCTTGCTCAGTGTCGGTTTTTATTTTAGTATTATTACTTGCGATTCTTTCTCTCTCTCTTTCTTTCTCTCTTTCTTTCTCTTTCGTGTTATAAGGAAAAAAGACTGATTTAACTACAACATAAAACACGACTATAAATATAATAATACGCGGCTATAACATAAAACTTGACTATAAATATTGAACATCTTAAGATATTTTGTTAAAAAATATGTTTATCCTCTGGAGCTGAAAATTTGTAACACAGTTATCTAGCGATGTTGGGTCTGTGTTGTCTGTAAGACTCATTTAATTTATGTTACTTCTCCGTCTGTAATCTAAGTCTTTTTTATTGTAGTAAGTATAAGCGAAATTTCACTCTCAGATTCCGAAATAAAGGATAGCGGATTCTGGTTTTCTCATTGCTAATTAAGTTTTACATTTTTAAACAAATTTTTACTTCGTTCTCATTTTTTACTTTGTTCTCAAATTCAATTTTCATTAAATAAATAAAAAGATAACATTTAAATTAGAATTTTAACATTTAAATTAGAAGACTTAGATTATATCTAAGACTATAGATGGAAGATTAATTAAAAAGCACACTAATTAATTTCAAGATCAATCTAGAATAATATAAATCGTATTAAAAAAAAGAAAAATATGTCGAAAACCATTCCTACATCTCAGAGGACCAAACCTCGCAGGCCTGTATTATTTGACATGTTTGACAAAGAAATTTATAATTGAATGGATTCAATAGTACACTCCGGAAAGTTAAAGGGTTAAATAAATTTAACCCTGTCGTATAATAGTACGTAAAAAACTATAATTCGGAGATCGATTCGGAATGAGATGCCAGTTTTTAGTTAATTTTCGCAAACCGCGTGCGTTGTAAAACAGTACGATTGCTGATCGTAAAACTCTTCGAAATCGCTGTTGCATATTCGACGCCTTTAAAGCTTGTTTACAGCAGTGCTCGGGCGCTCGAATGTTAACATAAAATGGCAGCGTTCCTTACGTTTATTTCGGTTCTCCTCCGGGGCATAAATTTCGTGATGTGCATTCCCGATTGTTCGCAGGTGTGCGCACGCATCGTCCCCGGCAACCACCGAAGGTGGAATTTGTTCGGCGTGTGTCCGGAGATCCATTTCGCAGATAAAACAACCCACGTGGCCAAGGAGCTTGACTATCTCATCGTTTTTCACACCTTGAGACCGAGCGTGCTCTCCTTGTGGGATGCGTTCGTGTGTGAAATTAGGCTGAATAAGCGATGGGTACTTCAACTTGCTCTAATTAAACGCTCCTTAACTCCGGTCGGAAGAGTCCGTCGTTCTGATCACCGTCGCATAACCGGCACGCATGCATGCATGCATGCATGTACGTGTACAATCTTTTGTGTTAAATTGATTCCATCGTGTGGTGCAAATTTTTATTAAAATTAAATTCATAAATAAGAATCATAATTTATCTCTCTTCTAAATTTTCTTCTATTTTTATTAGAAAATGAAATGTATGCCGATACCAAGTTCGGTATTTAATTGTGAAGAAAATCTTCATTTTATATAATTTTGTATACTTTTGTATAATTTACTGATATATATATTAAAAAATTGGTTTTTCTAGGTATTTAAAAATTTAGCTAAGGTAACTCTACTTAAAATAGCTTATCCAGGCGTTAAGATTTTGTTAAGTTCAATATTGAAAATATTGAACTGATAGATTTAAAATAAGAATCATTTCTGAATATTAATTAAAAAGATAAGACATTTTTAATACTTAATATTTTGATGTAATAAAGCTTTGACTATCCTTGAACTATTTACAATTAGATACACAGATCTGAAAATAATTTCGTTGATAAAAATAATTATGTAGAATGACAATACTATAAAAAATTTTAGCAACCGATTTAAACGTTCTAATTTTTTTTATTAGTTCGAACAAAATTATTTTCAGATCCGCATTCAGCTAAATTTTTAAGTACCTGAGGAAAAAGTTTCATAAGTTTCTATCGCGACATAATGACTAATTCGTATCCAGGCGAAAAGCATCATTTAAGAATTCATCAGCTTTAAGCCTTTAAGCACCTGACCATAAAGTCACTTGTAATTGTCCCGGCGAATCTCGGCGCTCACCCTCGCCGTCAGACATGCAAATAACTCGGGGTTAGTTAGCTAATGGGGTTGGCAGGGTCGGTGGCTCGACTCGAGCGAGTTCATTCATTAAGGGTTGATGGCTTAATTGCCAGCTCGCAGCATCACAGCCGCCCCCAAGTCGACCACCACCGAAGCATCCTATATCTGAACCTTTCCACCCTCTCTCTCTCTCTCTCTCTCTCTCTCTCTCTCTCTCTCTCTCTCTCTCTTTTTTTGCGCTTCTCTTCTCTCCTCTCTTATGCCACAGCAACAGGTTGCACCAGGAGCCAGAAGCTACCGGTATGTTCCGGTAAGCCGAGGATCCAACTCGTTTGCGCCCCGAATTAAGCGAGCGAGCTGGCATTAATTAATTGTCCCAGCTTGCTTGCCGTACCGAGCCGGAAAGTCCTCCGCCCTTCCGGCTGGGGTTAATTGTCGAGCACGTCGTTAACGCGATCTTTTCTATTCCTTCGACCGAGGAAAGATCCTCGCGGTCCCCTTCGCGATAACTTTTAAAGGAACTTTAAACTTGCTGTGAATTTCAATTTGCACGCCGTGCCGCGTGATTCTTCCCATTCGCAACTTCAAGTATTTGTTTGCGGATTTATAAGTATTAGTTTCCGAGAAGTGACATATAAACTTATCTCAATTATAATTACGCGACTTTTATATAAAAGTTTACATATTAAGCATATGAAAGACTTTTATAAAATATTAAATGCAGTCATTATTAACAAATTTGATTTTATCTAATGATAATATTTGAATTAATCTAAATGATAATAATTGGTAATTAATTCTGCAGCAAATATTTAATTAAGATTTTGTTGTAGTTTCTTATTGTACATAAAGCATGTTCTCCGGAACATTAAAAAAATAATACACAGTACATGAGCACATTATTAAAATTTGTAAAATTTTTTGCTTTGAAGAAGAAGAATCTTTTAATATCTTTCAATCTCGTGATAATTAATCGTGGCTACGATCGTAGAAAGCTAATAAGCATTTAACCACATTTCAGGATACTTATCTTACTCATTCTCAACAGTATTCATTGCACATAACGTTACCCCGACCGCCCTCCCTGCCTCTTTATTTTCGTTCGCGAGTCCGTGCCGGCATTCTTTTTTTCATTCGTTTTACACGGAGGTAACGACCATACGAATTTTCGCCATTTGTATGCGACACGGCTCAACCGTCAACGTGGGTCGACGTGAATTATCGTGAGTGTCAGGCCCTACGACCCGCCCGTACGGACGGTTTAATTTAAGGTCGTCAGTTTAATTCTTGGTAGAAAGCGCATTCGCAACAGTAGCTGGAACAGACGGGAGCAAGAAGACAGAAGACCCGAAAAAAGAAACAGAAAGAGAGAGAGAGAGAGAGAGAGAGAGAGAGAGAGAGAGAGAGAGAGAGAGAGAGAGAGGAGTGGGGGAGGGATAGAAGAAAAGACTCTTTCGATTCAAATGCGCCGCTCCTTTCTTGTCGTTCGCATTGCCATGGCACGTCCGTTCGTCATGACTTTTCGGTGTATCACTCGGGTAAGAGAAACGTGAGTCACGATTAGGTAGATCGCCAAAATTCTTAAGTACTACGTGCGCGGTTTGTCTTAACGGTGAGAAAAAGGCGCGTCTTATACTTAATGTTTAATCAAATTATGATGAGAAAAGAGAAAAAGAAAGAGAGGAAAAGTTTCTAAATTATTTTGATTTCATATAACGAGTTATATATAGTACAAGAGTTTTATATATAGTACAAATTTTAATACCGAGTTATAAACTTTAATACCGTGACTGTCATAGTTATTTCGCAATTAATTATATCAGCGTTATAAATATACATTCTTACAAAAGAAGAACTAACTTGTAAATTCAAAAAATTATAAAACTTTGGCAATACATAATAATCCTGACATATAATAAACAGTTCTTTTTGCTGTCTCTGAAGAAGTAAAATTAACCTTTGAAGATTACTTCATTTTTCGTTTTCATTTTATTATTCACCAATAGAAGATAGAACAAAATTTTAGAGAGAAAATTTATTGGACACTTAATATAACTGTTACGTAACACGATATGTTTTTTTTGTATTATATTACATTTATAGATATTATTGAATACGAAATAATAATATACATATTATTGAACGTTTAATTGAAGTCAACTGGGTTGTAGCTGATAGTATAACCCGCATTGCGAAATCTCGTGAAGAACTTAAGCTGTATAAGTTCACCTCTGCCATTGACCTTATCGAGCGGTGGAATAAAAGAGAGATGTGCCACGGATGAAAATGGTGGTACTTAGGACCATATCCAGAAATTGCCTTCTGGTCTACTTACACGTATTGCGTGTACACGCGTGTATACGTGCAAGCGTGTATAGGCGCGCATGCCTGTGTATACGCGCAAGGAGAGAAGAATCTCGGGGAGAGACGAGGATGATTTAGTAATGAAGATATTAACGGACCGAAAGCGCGCCACGGAATACCGAGATTCAACTATCTAACTGCTGACATAACTCACATTTATGACTCCGCGGCGGCCGTTTCTTTCCGCAGCCTTCAACCAGCGACGCTATCTCTGTTCTTTCCTGCGCTCTAGTTACACACCCGTAATTAATACTGACGTCGCTTGGGAGAAGTCAGAAGCAAAGATCTCACGCTAAAATTGCTGATCGAAAGCGAAAAACGCGCAACGTTCTCGCTCGAATCTATGAATATTCTCTTTTTCTTCGTTTAATTATCTAGAAATTTATTGTACCTACCTAACATTTGTATCGAACATTCATTATTTTGATTATTAAATCTATATTTTTAATTTTAGAAATGTAGATTTAATAATAAACTAATTGTTTAAACATATTTGTTCGATTCTTCTAATGCCAAAATGTATATGTATATAATCAAATGCGATGATGCTAAAATATTTTCAACAGAGTTGACGGATATTTAATTAATGTAACCCTTTTAAATAAGGATATGTTATCAAACATAATCAACTGTAATACGAATCTGTCTCGCATAAGTCGTGGGCGTTTCGTACACGAGATAACTCGCTGCGATCTCTCGCGGCAGGAAGTTTACGGATATCGCGTCTTGCGCGTAGATCTTAATGCGAAGGGCCGCCCTCTCAGCCGCGTTAACAGCAAGATGGTCTAAGGGTCGGTGACGGCACCGGGAAGCGAGAGGAGGGAGAGGGGCAAAAAGAGTGGAGCAAAGAATAGGTTTCAGTAGGGTATATTAGTGGAGTTATGCCCCTGAAGGCATGACTGGCTACGCTGTATATCTTGGTTATTTTTTATTACCGCCCCTGGCAACACGTACAAGTACGTGGAAAGGGCGATTTTTCCATCTATTGAGCCCTTTTCTCGCACCATACGAAGAATGGAACTACGTGGTATTTTCCGTCATTATTTTACACTTATGTTTTGCAAGTCATTTATTGACTTTAAATTATTGCTTTTAATCATAGACTTTTAATTAGTTAGAAGATCAATAATTTGGTATATTTGCATTAAATGTCTCTAAAAGCAAACAAGCATCGCTGATCGAATTCTCGTAACAATGTTTTTATTGTACGTATTTTGATAATAAATGATGATAAAAAAATGAATAATCAATATTATATAATATAGTCGGTAATTTATATGTTATATAATACGACAGTGATATATTTGAGTAAAAAAGTCTGCAAAATACTGGAATATTGGAACTGATTTTTGTAGTAAGGCTAAAGACGTCGCGCAACATTAACTATCTCAAAATCAATTTTTTTTCCAAACGGAGATTCGTCAATGCCATTGATCCAATGGGACTCCATATGTCGGTTTCGAATCGTGTTTTTCACGCGGCACGTTTCAGGCACGGATGATAGAGGGGATCTCAGGGGTGAGGGTTGTTTTTTATATTTATTACGCCAAGGTGGAGTGGTAACCGGGAGGGTAGCGTTAATGCGCGCCCTTTTTTTACGTTAATAACCATGCGTGATAGGCGAGCGTAGTGAGAAAAGTCGGGCTGAGGGGTAGGCGATGATCTCACGTGGGGTAGAAGCGGCATACTTTGGACAGACTGCTTTACACGCGGTGTTTTATCGAAATTTTGTACGTGTATTTCCCTGCTGAAATATATTTTTATTCGCAGATAGACTAATATGAGAGGAAAATATAATAGAAAATATTTTAATTAATTATTATCAGTATTACACAATATAGATAAAAATATAGTCAATCTATAATAAATAGTCAATCTAAAATAAATTGTTAATAATATTATTTATTACGTGATATTTAATAAAGACGAGACATTAATTATAAAATTGAACATTAAAAAAATTTTTTAAAAACATGTCGAAGTTTCTTATTTTTACTGAATCTATTATTTTTTATCCTGTTCGTGTCCTCCGTAGACATAAACTTATGACTTCGTATAAATAATGACGAAGTGGAACTAAGCGTTATACCGCGAAGGTTGAGCCGATGACAGGTCATCTCGAAAACGGGGAAAACTGAATGACGGTGGAAACTTTTCGCGTTATTTTTTTATTTCTTTCTCTAGCGAGCGTCATTTCAGCGAATGACATGTTGCGTACGCGGATCAATCATTGGAAAACTAAAACTTTTATCGGTGGCTCTCACTGACTCTGCTCGCTTTTTCAACTGCAACTTATATAATGATAAATGCGAGGGAGATAATAAATGTTAATATTTAAGCAGCACTTCGCGATAGTTTGTCAGTATCGATGATTCGTGATATTTATCAGCGAATAAAAATATAGATATCGATAAATTTTTCTCTGAATTCGTGTAACTTTGATAATAATAATTATTATTGTTAAAAAATTCGATATCTATATTGCTACAGATACGTATAAAAAGGATTATAAATGTTAACCTTTCATGTTTCTTCGATATTTAAAGTAGAGATTCTTCGAAAACATTTTTTTCAAATTTAAAAGGTAAATAGTCTTATTAATCCTTTTCTCCTGCAATTGTAGACAAAAGGAAAGATATGTAGATCACTATTCGCGTGCGTATTTGAAGAGTTGTTATTACCGATACACCACGTGGAGGATCGAGGGTTGAGTTTCCTCCCCTGTGGTTTTACATACGATTATATGCCCTTTATTCTTTGCATCGCGAGGGCATGTCATTTGCGGGTGTAGGGTGGATGCAAGTAGGAGGCGACAAAAAAATAGCTTTATGTCACGAGAGATCATTACGGACTTTTTTCAAGAGGGTTCGAAAAGTGGCAGGGTCAGGGATGACCCCTGACCTTGCGCACAGTTCGTAATAGTCGTTTGCCGTGACGATCATGTGCAACGAGTCTCATACCGAATATACGAATAAAAGAATCGCACGCCTTTATATCCTCATCTTTCTAATAAACTAGAGAACCCTTGCGTAAAAAAAGTAGAGAGGGCGTAGTAGAGAAAATTATTCCCTCGAACATGATAGACGAGAATATTCATTATGGATGTAGAAAATTATAGACAAAGTGTCTATGAATTGTTAAAACATAAAGGAGAGAAAGAGAGAGAGGTATCATTCGTATACAATAAAGATATCAATAATTTTAGAGCTATAAATAGAAAATGTTTAAAGAATTAAGATGCTAATGAAATTTATTATAGTTCTTTAATCCTACATTTTACTCACGTGATATCTTTACTCTTTTATTCATGTGGAATGTTCCTGATACTTCATTATTTCAATTTTATAGTTCCCTTTATGCGCGACTTACAATTAAAAAATTTAAATATTTGTTGAAGAGTAAAAAATAATTAACGAACGATATTACGTAAAAAAAATCACCTTTAGAACAATGAATGATAAAAGAAAATTCTACAATTTCGTAACCGTTCCGTCAGACAATGTATATCAGCTAGCACAGCGAATAACGCAATGAAATATAAGCAAAAAGTTTCTTCGCTTCTCGACGCTTTCCTGCCTAAATTTCTTTTCTCCTCGAGTTTTTGCGAGTGTGTTAACAATATTTTCCGTTCGAAACGTTTATTTGAGACGATTTAATCCCGGGGCGAGCGACGAACCCGGGGCCGGCGTGCCTCGTCGTGACATTTCGCTACACGTCGCAGCCGAGACAACGAGTCGCAACAGTCACGGAAGAGCATCCGTAGGACGAGGCGGACGAGGCGACGAGGAAGAGGCGAAGAGCCATTTCGATCGGGATGTCGTTTTCACGCTCGGCACCGTGTCTTCTCGAACGTGGCACATTGTTTAATCGATACGTCACTCTCGCGGATCGTAGTGTACCAACGCGATGAGATCCGCGGATCTTCCGGAAGATAATTGCATCTCGTTCACGTATCTCTATGCGCCGCACGGGCATTTCGTCTCCTCGCCCTCTCGGCCTCGATTCGCTCTGATTGCTCTGGTGCGGACTTCAAAGCGAGGACGTCTCATTATCGGACTTTCCTTCTCCTTGACATTATCCCCCGCGCGACAGCCACCCACTTTTCACCCCGTTCTTCTAGTTTGTCGAAGAACTTACTTCAGTACGATGGTATACCGTGACTGGGCGATAATGACGATGCTGGGTGTAATTGGATGCCGTCAAGCCGAAACTATTTGAAATATCGTGCGAAATGCGAGTTCGCGGATAGTCGTCGCGAGTGTACAGCACGGTTGTAGAATGTCATTATTGAATGTTTGTATCGCTGGATGGAAAACGATATACAGGAAATACAAGTATAGTAAATCTGTCATTATTTTTGAAATCTGTCATTATTTTCTAAAGTGTAATCATAAAATATAAGAAAATTTTAAAAAACAGAAATCATGGCAGATGAAAATTTAAATTTTGTTATTTCAAATGTAAGAAGAGACAAGTTGTATTTAACAAAAAGTATTATTCAAGATTATCTAAATATTTCTGAATTATTTAACACGTTGAAATATCTATAATAAAATATTAATAAAATGAAAGATAAATATACCTCGCGATAAATCTTACGCTGTAACGATCGAAATGGTACGAAACTAACCGAATATTTGTACGATAAATGTATAAAATTATATAGGCGTAACGTTAGTATATCTGGAGAAATCGATGCAGGTTCATAAGCAGGAATATAAATCATTGAGCAACCGAACGATGCAGTTCTGTATCCACAAAGACAGTACATTTATAACTATCGATTTTTTAGGTTATGTTCATCCATATAGTCAAGCGATGCTTTGCTATGACTTTATCCATCGCTATGATCGTTTAAACATGCTTTGTAACAATGAAATCTAATATGCTAAATGTATTCGTAAATATGTTTCGCTTTATTTTGTGCTAATACTTCTGCTCATAGGAAGAGAACTCACTGTCTCAATCATACAAATTAGATTAATTCTGAGAAGTCTATATAAGTTCCAATGTTTTTAAAAATGATTTGTTTTCTATTCTTTCTACTATCGGGTTATATTCGTGATTTTTAGGTGTGCAAATTAATTATTATTTAAATATATATATATATGTCACGTGTTGTTCATTCATAACACATATATAATTTTTACATAATAATAATGTCACTAAATTTAAAAACGGTGTACTCAGAAAAAACATAGTAATGACTATAAAAGTGATACCTGCACTGTCTGGTTGGAATTCTACTTGAAAGTGGACGAATCAGAATCTTCTGTTTTGTTATTTTTTTCAGTGCATATAATTATTTTATAATTACGATTATAGTTTATTCAATAATACACATTAATTCTACATATAAAACTGGATCAGTTGTCTTTTATAATTTTTGTTAATACCAAATGTCTTTTTCTCTGAGGATGGATATGTCTAGTCACGGGAGTTTTGCTGCTTTCACGACTCATGCTAGGAACAATAATACATCTTGCAAATTAGCAATGAACGCGATGCGTTCGTTCGCATTGAAGGGTGGATCACGTTCAAGCGAAGAACTCGAGGGATAGCACATACATCGATTAAGACTCGGGAGGAAACTTAAAACAAGCATCAGCTCGCGGTTTCGAATTACCGTGACAAAAAAATTCCGCATGGTGGCAGGCGGGGATTTGATTCAAAGGCTAATTTCGCAGGCGACAAAAAGTCACGCGCGTGTATAGAGTGATTGAGGCAAGACGGAAGAGAAAAAACAAGAACGCTCGTGTGCAGTTCGAAAGGGCTTGGAAAAGTAATCAGGATGCTGAACCACTGTTCGGCGGAGGGTTTAGCGGGAGGAGGGGAGGGGGAGGGGGCATGAAAACGAATTACAGCGATTTAAAGTTTCACCTCATCCACCTTCTCTACCAATCAAGCACCCTCATGCTGTCTTTTCTCTCGTGGGATATGATCATTCTTCGTACTCATTCCACTTGCAGCCCTCCGCAGGTTGTTTCGAAGATGACAAGAGAAAAGGAAATAGTGTCACGCGGGGAGACAAATTCACGTCGTTGTGGGTGGAAAAGTTTCTTTCAACCCCTGCGGTGTGCCAAATGCCATTCATCGTAACGCAAAATTTATCAAAGCACATTGTAAGTTCTTTCTGTTAGAGATTCGCAATGCGTTTTTTATACGTTTGTAAATTATTATTACGTAATCACTGATTATTCCAATGAAACGCTGACGTCCGATAGATCCACGTAGGCAACATGTTAGTTAAAATTACGGTAAAATTAAGATGTGTATTCGATATAATTATTCAGTTATTATTTAATCATTTTGATTTCAAAAGTAAATTTAATTTATCAGAATTTATTTACTGAACAAGTACAACAGTTGGAAAATTTGTGCTAAATTTAATTTAATATATTTCACGTCTCACAGTCAAAATTTTGTGTTAATTTAATACAAAATTAAATTAATGTTAGAAAATAATATAAATATTATATAAAAAAAATAATATTAAAAATAACATTGATACAGTTTGTAAGCAAATAGTGGATATCTTCTCAAGAAAAATTAATTTATAATATGTTAAATTAATATGTATTTTATTCATTTATTTTAGAATTTAAGATATATTTACATTTTAAAATATATTATTTTTACATCATTTATTCACTTATTCATAAGTTATTTTAACACTTTAACATAACTAAAAATCATATTAAATTTACACATGAACATATTAAAAATTTAACATAAAACTTTTATTAAGGATCAAGTTTTAACATAAATATATAAAATGTTTTCCACTGTGTACAATTTATTGGACTATTTGTAAAGTGGTCACTGCCGTAAACCATTTATCTTGTGCAAGATAGTTTGCGGGATTGATATATTTTTACTGTTTATACGAAAAATGTTTCGAGTATAAATTACATTTGTCAACCTCAGTCACACATTTTACACCGTCTAAATGCGTTACATCGTGGCTCTATCGGGCGGCTCAGATACATTAATAACTTGGAATAACATTTATCGTACTGACCTGTTGATGGCCAGAACGCGACTGAGGTTGGGAGAGAGCCTGGCCTGCATGGTCTACTTGCACCGCTGAAACTGTCACAAGCATTTGGTATTTTATTTCATTACGCTAGGCTTTCATCGTTATTTTTTTTACGGGAATAGGAAACACGTGGATGGGATGAGATGAATGGGAATCGGAAACGGGTGGACATCTCAGAATCACGTATTGCCAAGGAACTCTACCTGGATTTGGAAGCAGGTCGAAAGGCTTCGCGAAATGTCGTCTTGTTGCGACCAATGTTGCGCATTTTCTATTAATTTCTTTTTTTTTTATTCTATTTATTCCGGAGAAACGACATTACAGGCCAAACTCTCTCTCCGCCTTGACGCCTCCAACATCAATGTGTAGAATTCTTTCACAACCTCGTTCTGATTGCCGTCATAGGCAGCGGCCTCTACTTGACCACTATTAATTGTCACAATCGGTAGCAACGCTGACACGCGACTCATATCTCTACATCTGAAAACCTTGCACACGAAAGCGATTGATGCAAGCAAGGCTGCGAAAAAAATGTGATATTAATATTTCACAGTTATGTCATATAACTGTAAATGAAATTGACTGAAAATGATATTTCCGAAAAAGCAAGTTGGAGTCTGAAATCTGTCTTGAATTCTGTTGATTTATTCTTGAGAGTGCAACATTTTTCTGTATTTATTTTAATGATTTATGGAGACATATTGCTGCATCGATAATAAAGTAATACATCTCAAAATTAGCAACTTTTCAGTGGAGCATTTTATTTTTGGAATAACATTTTAATTAGACTAGTGAATATATGCATACCATTGCTTTCCTTCCTTGATATTTTCATTTATAATGTATTCTTCAAAACTATGTCGTGACTTTCCAAAATTCAAACACTATAACTCTAATATAGGTTGTGTAAATTTCATCGTCAAAGTTGTGATACTTTTCCACATAAGCAATGTGTCGACAGTCGTATTGTCTTTTCACAAAAATATATTATATATCTTTTAGATTGATTTTTTTATTATTTAAAAAATATTATTTTATTAATATTTACTTGAGTGACATTTTTCTATCAATGCGGCGATATGTGACTTGTCATCGTCGCAGCGTTGCTACATTCAAATAAACAATGCGAATGTTAAATGTCGAATGACATTTTCAACATTCTTCGTACATTAATATTGTATTAAGTATATAAAAAAATATTGGAAGCAACAAGGTAAATATATGCTTCCAACATCGCAACACTTAAATAACGATATCATGGGCTGACAAAGAAATCTTAGGTTCATTTCAAATAACTAAAATCTTAGATTGGTTAGATTTGTTAGAATGTTCAACTTGTATGACTGCCTCCAATCGCTAGCAGTCGGTTCTCCTCCTCATGCAGACATTTTTACCCTTCGACCTTCGACTCCGAAGCGAGAAACTCGTTGCCTCGTCGGAATGGCAACACTATAGTTAAATATCTGCATGCAACAGCCTAACGTATAATTAAGACGTATCACGAAGAGCGTATAAAGTCCGTTCGACGCGTGATATTAAATCAATCCTTTTTTCGCTGAATGGATAACGCGCCGCTTCTGTTTCAGATCGAATATTTTATTTATTCGATTTATCACATTACGAAATATGTTGAAATAGACACGTTTTAGATATATACTATTTGTATAAAATAATTAAACTAGAGATAAAGATGTAATAATTTTATTATTTCTAACTTTCTTAAATGCAATACTCTAATTTTATAATTTTGAGTAATAATCCGATTTGGATTTTTAGATTTTATTTTTTCCTTTAAACAGAACAATTCGGTCTTTAAAGGATCAAATCAATAAAAGAATTAAATCAATTTCTTAATTTAAACAATACAACTGTTTTATCTTCTAGGTGTTAAAATGTAAGATTTTAATTCAAAATACATGGATAAAAAAATAACCATATTTAAACCCATTTCTATAGTTGAACTGCTTAGTTTCAAAGTAAACAATGTTCACGTATATTTTCTTATAAGAAAAGCGATGCGTGAGGAAGAAAGGAAAGAACGTTGGAACGAATCTTTGCAGGAGCACAGCGCGGTGGGATGATCTAGCGATGGAATTTGGTTAAACAGTCGTCGACGACGGTCGGGCTTGGGTGCTTAATAAAAATCGAAGTCGTTCGTTGCGGTCCCCTGGTCCCCTTTCCCTCTCACACGTTCTGCGGTCAAGAGACGAAGCCAACTTGGAGCACATTGTTCTCTTTCTCTCTCTCTCTCTCTCTCTCTCTCTCTCTCTCTCTCTCTCTCTCTCTCTCCTCCCCTTCTTCCCTATCTCTCTCTCTCTCTCTCTCTTCCTCTCTCCGCTTGTATTCGTCTACATTCTCGCACACACGTTGTAAAATACGTGTCTCTGGGATTTTGCACGTGTGTCCACCTACACAAGTGTGCCCGCGCTCTCGTCTGTCCTCGTACACTCACGTGAGCGCATACGTGTAGAAGAGCGCGCGAGTTGGCCACGAGTACGGTAGCGATACGTTTCTCCGACAAATAAATAAAACGAAACCGTAAGCGAGGGAATAAAATGTGATTTACAACGGTGGAAAGACAATGGCCGAGGCTCCGCACGATAATGTATGCGGATGGCGCGGACTGGTACCCGGGGATACTGACTTCTGATTGGTCGTGCCCCGACGCCACCGCTACAACGGAAAGCGATAAATAACTGCGAGCAGATAAAACCTTTCTTTCTGCCTTCGGGCTTAGCCTGGGCACTCTCGGCATCGGGCTTAGCACTTGCTCGGAGCGCTTCTGTCCCTCTTCCTCTTCCTCCTTCCCGATTCCTTACTGCACAAACCCGTCTCTCTAGAACAACACTCTTTTGTCTCTTTCCTCTTTCCTTGCGTCTTTTCTTTTCTCCTGCCCGTTGTTTCCCGTGGTTCGCCTTCATCGAGCGATTTCGATTCGTGAGGGCCGTCTCGCATGACAGTCATCACTGTGTGCGATACTTCACCGTGTTCCCTTTCTTCCTGTTTATCCTACTGTTCCTTGTCCTATTCAGAATCCAGTTTTCGGAATCGTATTATCTTGATTTCGAGAAGAGAAATACGAGGTATTCCATGTAAAATTCAACTACTTTATTAAATAAGAAGTTTTTATTTATTATTCTATTATGAAGAAAAGAATCAAATTTGTTTGATATATTTAGTAAAAGTTTGACATTTATATTAAAATCTTTGCTTAAATTTTTTATATTGAATTTTTAACATATTTTTAGTGTTAAAATAATAAGAGAATAAATTATGTGAAATTTGTATTTTAAAACGTAAATTCTAAGATGAGTTAATAAACATGTGTTAATTTAACATGTTATAAATATCAATGTTAGTGAAGAAATATACTTGCACGTTGCTTAAAAATCGCGTCAATATTTTTTGTGTTAATTTTTTATATAATTTTTTATATTTGTGCTACTTTTCAACATATTGTGTTAAATTAATATAAAAAGTTGATTAGACCGTTTAGAACAAAATGTGCTAAATTTAACACTTTACCAACCGAGTACACAACGACAGTTATAAATTTTACTCGTTATTCCATTAAACTAAATTAAAAGTATTAAAGTTTTTATCATTATTTATCATGTAACACCTCAAGGTAATTTTGTAAGACAGCTAATGAGCTTTTCGAATCAGCTGTCGCTTTTGATGAAGTTTTATCCTTTGCTTCGTATCATCACACCGCGCTCCGAGTTTATCCTGAGCTAAGAGAGTACATCGAAAAGGAATGGTGATGTAAATTTTTTCCTGCCGCTGGCATCAGGGTGTCGGAAACAATGAAGGGCAACGTTACGAAGACGATCGATCGTTTACAGGGGTGTGCTGACTAAAGTTCAAGGGGAAGTTTGACCGAAGGGCTATGCCGGAGAGAGAGATGCCTGGCTTTACAGAAACATGATATTCTCCCCCTGCGACAGCTTGTTAAAAAATGTCTAATGGCCGACTTCGTCGCGCACTCTGATCCAGAAGACCCCTCGCAAAAACCCAGCTTCTAATTTACGAAACGTTGCAAATAATACTTTCTGATTATAAGCAGTTTAAAGAGTTTTATGATCACATCATTTTGAAACAGTTGATAATCATGATAAATAGTCTTTTATAATTTACCCTGAAAATTGATAGTTGTAGTACAATACAATATTTTAAAGATTTTTTATTTTATATTTTATTGTAATTTTATTAATGAATGAGAGAGATTTACATCTGAAATTTACATTTGAAATTCTTCGAAATGTTATCCCACGATTCATATTTAAGGTAAATTCTAAGAAAAAATTCTCTCCGTGTGGATAATGTAAATACTTGGGATACATATATATATATATATATCACACCTTTTTTGTGCTTTCTATTTAAAAGTAAAAAATATCGTCAATAAGTCGCAACAGATTCCAATAAATTAATCAATTAATTAATTGGAAGCGCAATTGCTAACATTTACAAATGCATTTAATTACAAATTACGAATTATATATCCGAATCTATTTGATGGCGCATGGATGGTAAAGGGTTTCACAGTAAAATATATTATACAAGCCGATTGGCGAGAAAGTGGAAGGATGGTTATAGAAGGATGCAGTTATTTAAAATAGCAATCATGAAAATGAAACATCGGATTGAATAGGTTCGCCATCTCTCGTTCGAGGATGAGAATATTTGGTTGGTCCTGCCAGGCAGAAAAACTCTCTAAAGGTTTTTCTTCCGGGCCGACAGGCAGCAATGCCAGCCCAAAAATCAAATACTCGCGCGAGGGTTCGTCCGCCTTTCGTTTTTCCCGTTTGCAGTCTGTAATCCCGGCGGTTTTATTTGCTCGGCTATGCTCGGCTTTGTATGGGGTGAAATTTATTTATGCAAGGCACAGTTTTTTTCACGAGGAAATTAGCTTAACGAAGCTATTGTATTTTCGCACTTTTGCGCGATAAGTGAGGAAAATTAATTTCTCTTTAATTACTTTAGTCTTAATCTTTTTCATTGAAACATTTCTTTGCTTTTTAATTTCTTGCGAAGAGTTTTAATATATATGTACATAGAATAATAACAATTATTATTATTTGATTATATACTTTGATCATTACTATTCTTTTCTGTAATTATTAATGTTTCTTTTTTCTATCATATTTAATTCTTTCTCTTTGTATTTATTTATATCATTCCAATTTTATCAGATTTTGATTTTATAAGCGCAGTGCAATCAATCAATTGATTTTCGATGAATAAGAGTTGAAAAATGATATAAAAGAGGGTGCAGAATAACATGAATTACTTCCAAAGAATCAAAGCTTTCAACTGAGCCCACATAATTTAAAATTTGCGCGTTTGTCGATCATGGGTTCTCCTATCCTTGCCATTATAAAATTCATTCGACATTTCATCGTTGCATGAAAGATATGTATAACCCGAGGTTGTAATCAGTCTTGCATCACGAATTACTTATTGAAAGGCTATAAAAAAAGGATTTTGTTAGAAACATATACCCTAAAAAGAAACTTTTCCGTAAGAATGCACCATTATAAACGTACAAGACACCAATAATTTTATGTATTTAACTAATCTCTCTATATGCGATTATATTTTTCAACATTTAATAATTAAAACGTACATGTAATCGAACGAATGTAATCGAACGTTCAAAGCATGTGATATTATATGTGTATATTGTTAATGATAATTATTAACGGTAACTTATACGTATGATTGTGCCGCATTGTCACGAAAGTGCGACTAACGGATGACTATAACGGATTCTACGTAGACATGGATAAACGTATCGCATATAAATGACAATTGACAGCTATCGTTTGCCGCACAATGGCACACGTGTACAATATGTTTTCGAAATAATGGAACCGCCGGATAATCACGTGCACAACTCGAGCACGGTCAACTCTCGTCTGCGGCCATATTGCTCAGCGCGCTAAATCATATTAGGTTTATTGTCGCGACATGATCGATGAACGACGTCATCCGGCGATTACGCAGATTACGTCGAGGATCTCTATATTTGCTCACATGCGATCGTGATAGTCGTGGATGAAATCTACATTGGCCCCACCCTGTATGAATTCGCGAAGGTGAATCCTGAACATCCCTTCGGCAGACCCTCTTGAAAATTCGCCGTCATCTTTTGTGCTTTCCGTGACATCGAGAGAGCTATACTTTCGACAGGGACATTTGTTATTGGCTCGGATGATCGATCGTCTCTCTTCGATAATAGTCCGTCGTTTACGTTAAAAGCGAATGGAAAATGGCTTCGCGGGGTCACGGCGAATCGGACATTGGACGTCGCCGGATTTAGCCTGCAAGGTCTTAATAAATTAATGCGATCGATTTGCGATAGTTACATCAATAATAAATATATCGAGTTAATGTAATAATTTTGATAGATTTATGAACAAATTACACGTATAAGACATAGTAACTAATAAATGACTACTTAATATCTTAATTTTTCACGGTGAACATTGCTTTTCGGGTAACATTGAATAAACTAAATACATATAATTTGACGTTAAATGCAGCCGTGATTAAAATGTCTCCACAAACTGACATAAACATTCTATATCTCACGAAAAATAAATGAAAAACAGTTTTATTGAAAAATAATCGTTATTTTTATAAAAAATTTTAAGTATTGTTAGTTTTTCTTTGGATTTCGCCTTTTACAAGACAATAAATAATAATGCAATAAATTGAGGGTGCTTTATACTTATGGCTGTATATTAAGACTTTCTTTTATTTTATTAAGTTTTGCTTTAAAATATAGATAGGACCAAGTGGTAGGATTATCATATCGCAGAAAACTTTTAATTAAAAGAAATTCGTCGACTATTAATTTCGTTCAATGTAAATTAAATTTAACGAACTCGCGAGCAAGCTCGTAGCCGTAACAAGCAACATGTTTGCGGGAATTGCGAGTATCCATCTCGACCGATCCCCAGCTAACTTTCCACCCTGTTAAGTGTCTCGTCTCCGACGCAATCTCCCCATTTCTTATTCTCTTTTTCGTGGTTAGTCGGTCGCGCGGGCGAACAAGCTGTTATGCCCGAGGTAACGGAGGACCTTTCTTAAAAGAGGGGCAGCCGGGTATTGGGAGTTTAATATTCTCGTCTTACCCCTCTTTCACGACGGGGTGGCTTTTCGTACTCTGTTCGGATCCTTCCACTCCCCGCGAACCCTGCACCGCTATGTTCCTCGCGGCTGGCTTCGAATTTTAATAACTCCGGGAATGCTCAGAATCCAATAATGTCTTCTGCTCTCTCTCTCTCTCTCTCTCTCTCTCTCTTTCTTTTTCTCGTTGTAGATACGTAGTTGCGCACATATGTGCGCCACTCGTTCGCTTATGCGACTTACATACGGAAGAGCGTAGCTCGCGCGACCATTTGCCTTATCCACCCCTGAAATTCCACTTCTCTTCCACGAGCTCGCGACCCTGTGTCCTGCCTGACCCTCTCCCAGTTACCCATCGACGGTGCTCCTGGAAATCTCATATTCTGGAATGACGACGCGAATTTAACTCCCCCGTCTCTTGCCCGGTACTGGTTCGGCGTCCTGTCGGAATATATATTCCTATCTCCACCCTCGAAATATCCCGCATATACTCGCGGCAAGTCGATTATGAATACGTACGCTTTCGTGCCCCGACGTACGTAACCGGAGACGTAAAGTTTTATGAAAAGTCGAGAGCAGGTTCCGAGACTAAAATTATAATGGAAATGGATGGTCGCTTAGCATTATTATAGTTCTTTTTTTGTAAGACAAAACAATACAAGAGATGTATAACTACTTCAACTGTGATATAGATAAGATGGATACTTAATTGAATTCAAAAATTTAATCAAGTTAAATATATGACATGCAGCGAAATTGTGACGAAGTATATTTATCTTAAAGAAATCTTCAAGAAAATTTTTCAGCAGATATGAAAATTACTCTTTGCAAAATGACAATAACGAGATATACAAAAAATTTATTTTATCTAACATATTTATATTCTGAATATAATTAAGTCTTATCTCCAATTGCGCAATCTATATAGCAGTTATATCTATTTTATAATTTACTACATTTGAAATAGAATATTACGCAACATTTTCACATTATACTGACAATGAAAGAAAAGGATTTGACATTTGCAACTGTAATTACAGTGGAATAATTATGGTTAGCAGTTTCATTATTATATTTATTACTGTTATAATGTTAGTAATAAAATTATATTTATAGTTCTATGCCAAAAAATATATAGTTGGCATAAATATAATTAAATTATGGTAATTGTAATTAGTATATTAATTTTTCGACAAATTGTTTTTAATTCTGGTCAGTTTCTTCTTTTTCTTCTTTCGTAAATTTCAAGACGCTCCACAGTACAATCCAAGTATGTAATAAGTATCTTTACATACACACACACACACACACACACACACACACACACACACACACACACACGCGCGCGCGCGCGCGCGCGCGATTTAGTTTTTCGTATAAAAATAACACTTTACTACATAAAAATGGATTTTTACATTTAAACATGTATAGTATAGTGTTATTTTTACACTATACTATAAAACTAAATTATACATATATATGAAGGCTTATTTCACACTTGGATTTGTTGTGCAGTCTTCTTTAACATAGGTGAGCTCCATCCGAGATTTTTGATAATTTACAGCGATGATTTCGGCGAGTTCACATCACAGAATACGTTGTCGCGACGTACGTATAAGGATGCTTCTCGACGTCGCGAAACGAGAATGGTGAATCGAGATCGAGGGAAAGAAGCAAACTCCTGGTAATGGTTGGGGAACGATTGAAGGGATGAGCTTCGAGAAATAAGGTAAGGATAATCGAAGCAATCGAACGGCGGTCGTGCCGTTCGTGGGAGTCAAGGGCGTTGGGCCGCGAAATGAATTCCACCCCTCGACGGAGGGTGGAAAAAAGAGGCACCCGTCGCGCCGGTCTCGCATACTCGCGTACTCGCTGCTCGTATATGCGCGAGAGTACACACACATATATATATACACATACACACACACACACACACACACACACACACACACACACACACACACACACACACACACACACACACACACACACACACACACACACACACACACA
>NW_017259222.1:800012-802240 GCF_001594045.1 Atta colombica
TTACTGCCCGAGACGACCGGGGCTGCTGGGAGAATGATAACGCCGCGTTAGAACGAAGATTTGTGAATACATTAGAGAAAATGCGTGGGGTCCTCGGGGAGGGCGCGCGAAAGGGAGGACTGAGGAATGGCAGGGTGATTCGTTCCCGGACGAAAACGCTCGGGAATCCTCCTCCGCGCCGCTCGGGTATTTATCTTCCACCGATCGCGTTGGGGTCACGTCCCTGGAAAGTCAACGAACTTTGTTCTCTATCTCTCTCTCACCCCTTCCCTTCTCCTCGCGGCTCCAGAATTGCGAGCAATGTAATTTTTTTTGTCAACGACTTCTCGGGCTTTCCCGCGAGATTTTGTGCACCTCCACTCTCTGTACCGCGTTTCTATTGAATACCTTTGTGATCTAGTGCGGATCTTATTTTTTTTTTTTCGAGGAATGTAATTCCACAATTTGAATGATTTATTACGTTTCATCATAGTAGTAGTTCAATAATAGCGGTATTAACATTATCAATTCGATATCTTACTTTCAAAAGTTGAACTTGTGCGATAAGATATATGTTCTAGTCTACACTATTGCATCTCAAATTTACCGAAATAAATAATTCGTTAAAATATTATTCAAGCGTTCGTTCAGTACAAACGCTTCAAAAAACGAACAGCTACATCGACTTAAAATTTGTATCGTACCTTTTCATAAAATGAAAAGATACATGGTGGTAACCAGATTTTTAATAGGGAGTTTGCATGAAAAAAATAATACATTTTTTTTTGTTTATTATGGAAATATACATTATTATAAATTTATGTAATAAAATTTGTAATTTTTAGCAATAGATAGGTACTAAAAAACTAGTTTAATAATATTTAAAAAATAAAGTTTAATAATATTTAAGATTTGAGAAAACAATTTTGATTGGCTACCAAGTGCGTGACGTCACACTGTACAATAAAGAGTCTACAATTATCTGCTTACGCTGAAAGGCTAAAAAGCGAAATCTGGAGCTTTCTCTTCTTAAAAATCTCTTTATATTATAAATTAAGAATATTAAAATAAAATGTCAAACTAATTGGATCCAGGATTCATTAAAGTCGATTCAACGAATTTATCGCAAATAATTATTTATAGTTTGGGAGTATATTAGTGACGAATGATATAATGCTCTAGAAGCTCGAGAAATAAAAACTTTACAAGTATATTTTTATTATTACAATGGTAATTTTTTTTCAATTATATTCTAAGTAGCATGAATAAATATTATAACTAATGTATCTATCATAGATCAGCCTTGTCTAATGTTGCAACTTTTAAAACAATTTATTATAACTAATGACAATGAATTTTGAATCTACGACTGAAAATTTAGGTGACAACTTTAATTTTATAAAGTAATCAAATAAGCCAAAGCACAATTAGATAATCAGTTGTCGAAACATATATTATTAAATATAAAGAGGAAAGAACAATTTATACATTATCAACTTATCAATTAATATTTAATTTTTGTTAACTAAAAAATATTTATTATTGCTAATTGATAATTTCATATAACGTTTGCAAAAGAATAAATGTTTGAAAATTAAAAAAATAAGTTATTCTAATAAATTCTATTAATTTAAAATTATAAACATTTAAAACATGGCATTGAAAATATGTTTATTTATTAATTATGAATTATAATTTCAAAATAATTTTAGATGTAGAATAATTTTATAAATTCCCAAAATACTTTTACATTTGACATTCAATGTTTTAGCTTACATTTTAGGTTATGTTCGATATTTTTACATAAACATGATTAATATTTTTATAATTGTTATAATTAAAGAGTATAAAAAACATATTTTATATAATACGTACATCGAAATATATGATCTTCACAACAATAATTCCATTTTCCTGATTCATCAACACGATGTGCACTTTTAAATCACTTTTTTTTTATTTTTAGCTTGAGGCATAAAAGAACAATTTTTTCGATGTTTTAATTGTTGTGCTTTTACTCAAAGAGTATAATACAAAACACATTTCCTTTGCTTATTTTTAAAATAAATTAATTTCTTACTGAATAATTGTGGTTGTTGCAGTGTTACAGCACGTTTGGGAGGGCTCAGTTGTATTCGGATTTCGTCTTCGGCATTTCAAATAATGCAATACTTTATTATTTATTTTCTTGCACAATTTGTGTTAAAAAATTTTAAAAATTAAAAATTTAAAAAAAAAGATTATATATA
>NW_017259222.1:802340-847584 GCF_001594045.1 Atta colombica
TTTCAAAAATTATGCAAATTCCCTATTGACGACTCATATTTTTACTAAAAACACGATTTTTATGCTGCATTTGCAGTCAAGAGATACATAATGGTAACTGGATTTTGATCGATGATGCGACAAAAATTATACAGGTTTTATATTAGGAGGTTATATCCAAATGTAATTTAAAATTAGCAATATGTAGATCTCAGAAACGGTTCTTTTTAATATTATATATTATGTATTAATATACATATTATTGAAAATGACCTAACGTATTATCGAAACGTACGTTTATTTTTGTATAAACTAAAACATTAGCATAGATCAACTTGCTGTTGCGCTCTTAGCCCTTGACACTTTTATAATTATTAATTTGAAGACTTGTTTTCTTTAAAGTGTAATTAATGATCGTTAATCATTGCTTTAGTTTATTTAGTTAAGGATTTAAGTGGAATGATTAAACGTCTCTTGAAGAATAAAATATGTACAGTTTCATAGATTTTCTTATTGCTTTCTAATAACAAAGGATCATTCGCTCACGTTTGATAAGAGGTCTCGATTAACCGCGCTAAGGTTCCTGTCCGCTCCGTGTGAATTATCGTTGGCATAATCAACGATCGGTGCGTTTAAAGAGCACCAAATCTCACGACAGTGATAAAAAGAGCCGTCGGTATTACGAAGGTGGAGACACCGTTTCGAGCCGCGCGTGTTCCTCCGCTCCGATCCTCTCCTCTCTTGCTCGTTCACTCTCCTGGCGAGAGACTGATGGCGGTTTATATTACGTGGATTCATATTACCACCAATTAAACTCCTATACTACCTCGGGCCCATGGTGTTCATACGTTATACTGGGGGATGCGAGACGTTGGTACCTGGTGCATTGCTATATGTTGCCACGAGATTTTATATAGGGTGATCGAGTTATATACATTTGTGTGAATTGAATTGTGCACTTTTAAATTCATAATGTTATGTTAGTTTGAGTTACTTTAATCATTATTATACATCACCATTGCTTCTACTCAATATGTTGTTAATTTAATTAAAATGGATTAAACAATTAACTTAAGATACCGTTAATTAAATTTGAAATTTATTTTATCGTTTACTAAGTGTATATTTTAATATGAACATTGTTTACTTTTTGAAATTAAGCAATGCAGTTATATAAATGGATTGATTTATACTGAGAGAAAAATGTTTGGTATTTGTGTAATTATATGTTACCATAATTATGATTATTATTATTACTATAATGTTAGAAGTAACTAGAGTATTATAAAAAAATATTATAATTGGAGACTGGAAATATAATTCAAAATTTAATTATAAAGTTGCAATTACTGTAAGTTGTATTAATAGTTAAATTATAGTGATTGCAACCATTTTATGATAATAACTATAATGTTATATCTAATTATATAAATGCGACAGTTATTGCCACATTGACAAAAATGTTTCATTAAATTAACAAACGTACCAGCAAGAATGGCATTTTGATGAGATCAAATAGAATATTTATCAAATAATAAAAAATTTGCAATTATTAACATTACTATCACATGTCTGGATTGTGATATATAATATTCAGAATTATTTATAATATTCAGAATTATTATTAAAAAGTAACTGTCTCTCCCGTTATATCGTTCGAATAAAGTAAATTTGAGTATGGCAAAGAAGCAACATTAATCATGATTATGTAGGAAGGCCCGATCGCGGGAGTTAAGATTTCTTTGTATATCGATTTCGGTCTCTCTTCTCATGCAGCATCGGCTCTCTGATTAACAACGTGCCAAGTATTTCCACTTCATCATGACGACCGTTATCGCGCCTAAAGGATAACATTTGCTCCTTCGTAAACGACTCGATGACCTTTGCGTGCAACGGGTCTGTCTTGCGAAAAGTCCCTGGGCGAGGTGACTCGCAATTAGAGGTAAAAGTCATGGTGCCCGGAACGGAGCATGAGGCTCCGTTGGTGGGGTAGATACGGAATCGTGTGGAATTAATGACGATTTCGATCCTCGATATCTGTGAATCCTCGGTATGATGCAAGGATAAAAGATCGTTGAAAGATCAAGGTTACGTCAAAGACCGATTTCGTTCTGGGTCAAGTGAGTTCGAAGGTTGACACGAGCCAAGCTGTGATTACTTATCACGTGATTGACACATTAATTTGACATAAATTGCAATAGAATTTCTTTTCATAGTTATGTATAGATTTTTGTTATGAATACGACATATTCATCTAATCAATTTTCATCTTTACGGAAGATCTTCATCTGTTTAAAGAAAATTAACTTTTCAAATAATGCACACTGAGAGAAAAAATGATTTTGTATTATTTTAACTATAATTTATAATAATTTTCTGAACCACAACTATATACTTCTTTAGCATAATTTTAAATATAATTATTACTAACATTAAGAAGTAATAATTATAAAAATAGAGCTTTTGATCATTCATAATTATTTTATCATACAATTATAGTTATAAACGCCAAATATTTTTCTCACAATCAGAGTGATAATTTAAAGAATACAGTAAAAAAGATAAGGTTTAGAAAATTATTAAATTTATATATAGATTAAAATAATAAGAGAAAAATGCTTACATTTAAATTAGAATTGTCTTATTTTTTTATTGTGCAAATCGAAACAAAGGTAATATCAAATTATTTTGTTTAGATAATTCTGATGAATTGTAAACAGAAATCAATATCACGCAGAAGCTCCAGAAATAAATTGCGATTCTCTTCCGGAACACCCGGTATGCTCGAATGCAAGGATACCTCCGCGAGAGAGGAGACATTAATATTAAGCGTCCCCACTCGAACCGCAGAAAGATCGCCGATAAGGTTTTTATAGTGCGATCGGGTGGCAGACTCATGCACTTCCAAATCATGCATTCTCCACCTTATATCGAAATTCAGCAACGTGCTGAACTTGAAACTATCACCAAGATTTAAACAGAGAATATCACTTTTAAGCAACGCGTTAAAGAATACCCAGAATGGGAATAGCTTAATATCCGATATTTATAACGTACCAAATTTATATTACTTTATATTTCAGGATAGCGCATGAAATGTACCATTTAATTATTCAATTTTCAGATTTTGGAAAATAGAATTATGTACTAGTTGTGTACCAATTTCGTTAAAAATATATATGTTTTATCTATACACTAAATGGTACACATAGAAAAATCATTCTATTGTTAAGAAAAGTGATTACTCGGTTTACTTTTTTTTTAAGTAATCTTTAATAAAAAATATTTTTTTAATAGTTTAAAAGTATAACAAAATATACTTATTACAAATTTTAGAAAAATTCATAATATGTTCAAAACAAGAATTTACTTTTTTTTAAAGAATATTATAACCGATAAAATAATTTTATAATAATAAGCAAATTAAAACTGTTTTAATTTAATAGTCTTGATTGAAATATTAATTTATTAGGATTATTCAGAATATATTTTGAATAAATTGATCTGTGGTGAATTTATGATAGATTTTTGGACTTTTGAAATACTTGAGACAAGTAATTAATATTTAAACACAGTATATATTTTTCTGTGCATGATATATCATGCGCTATCCTGTTTAATTCTTTTATTGGAACATAGCATGAATATCTTTCTCTTTAAAGTTAAATTTTTTAGGATCTAGTGTCTATTGTGACGCACTGGAAATACATTTGCTCGTATCCATTGGATAGTTATTAAAATTGCAACAATGCAATGTAACAAGTAATATCAGACGAGTCGTCGTCACGCTTCTTCATGCTGATTCAGCGAGACGCACGTGCAAGCGTTGTCCCTTTAGATTTATTGTGTAGTGTTGCTTTAAATGCCGAGATTGAAATATACCAGGTAAAAAATTACGGTTTTAAAACATGTACTGGCTGCTCCGTTGAGAGTCTTCGATGATCCACCGGATCTACATTATTAATAATTCATGTTTGAATTGGTAATGATAATCCTGATGAAGAAATTACATATGATATCCAATTTTTTTAAAACTTGCCAACTTTTTTGCGATTTGTTATTTATGTAAATCTCATTATTCCGGTGTCTGCTCGAGAAATGCGATCGTATTTCAAAAGTTTAGTTGGGTATATAAAACGATTCTTTTCGCGATCTACGATGAATCCGGACGATATTCTTTGTAATGACCTCTGTCTAAAATTAGCAAATTAGACACAATGGACTGGGCTAGGACGAGCCATCAATTTCGTGGACTCCAGGACGGCACCTATAAGACAGTGAAGTCCTCTACCCGGATTCTCAGAACTCATTTCAATGCCTTGGTATAATTCTATGCCGACTGACTGGCGACTTCTTTCACGCGGTGCATTCGAAATTTTAGAAATTACGCGCGAGTTAAAATGACTGACCGTAGCTCCAATTACATAATTACGTAATCACCTAATAAAAATATAATTCATTTTCTTTCTGCATAAAGGATACCGTGATACTAATAAATTAGACCAGAATTTAATTTAATAAATTAAGTGTAATTCTTAGTTAAATTTTTTATAGCATTTTAAGGTATTCATCAGTATTGCTAAATTGTTTTGCTTATACAGCTTTAAAATTGTGTTTTAAGATAAATAACAGCATTTTAAAATATAGTTAGATATCAACATCCACACTTTGATAAAAAATAATCTTTTTTACTTATTTGTATTAAGTGTTCTCGAATGATAAGTATTTTTTTTTTCATATCAAGATATATTTGTCTTAACTGTCTCATAAATATTTGCTCATGTACGATCGTGACCGTCAAACTCAACATTTTTTAACGACGATGCGCCAGTTAGCAAGCGGATGGCAATGACTGGGTGATGGCGGGAATTCAGCGCCAGTTAGCCCGGAGCTCCTCCGGGATTGAAAGTTCACTGGCATTGGGATTATCGTGAGGGCAACGATACGTGCGAATCACGTCGCGAGTCACGGCCCCTTTCGTGACCGACGCTCGTGAATGCCGATGGGCGTATTCGTGTGTACATCAGAAAGAAAGGATCGATCCTGAGGATCGAGGAGCCGGGGCAGTCCGTACGGAGGCAGCGGTAGCGGTTTTCTCTCCTGTGGCGATTAACATGCCATTATGACGAAACCGCACATTAAATGCCGGTTGCGAGGGAATTAAATAATGATTGAAAGGCGCGTTTATTATCGTCCCGCGAAAGTGAAGAATCACGGTCTAGAATTCTGTCAATCCAGTGGTACTCCATCCTCCCCGTCGAGAAAAGAGAACACAGGATTCTTTGCCAAATGGCATCGTTAAAATCGCCCAAGTCCCGTTGCACTCGCGAAACATAATGGGCCTTTGAATTTACGTAATTGTTTGCCCTCAATGAAACTTAAATGACAAAAAGTATTTAATGTAATGCATCATAATTTCATTCAACTTATAAAAAATTATAAATGAAGATAATGTAGGGAACTACTTTCCTATATTTGACAGTATTAAACTATGGAACTATGGAACATTTCAGATAGTTAGCTTGATTATTATATACATGGAAAGAACAATTTTGCTGAGATATTTAAAAATTTAGCTAAATATAGATCAGAAAATAACTTTGTTAGATCATCAAAATAATTATGTAGGACTCAAGCTAGTGTCTTGCTAAGATGTCAAATTTTTTGTAAGATACTCATTATGTTTGAACATCCTACATAATAATTTTGATAAAATTCAATAAAATTATTTTTAAATCTGTGCACTTTAAAATGCTTTATGTACTTAGCATTATTATATATTGAAGTAACATTCGTGGAAAAATGATATCGCTTCTTCAGTTCAAAAGTGACTCAAGAAATGTTATTTTTAAGTTATTATCATAAATGAATTAAATATATATATAAATATTATCCTATAAATAGTATAAATCATCAAAAGTGAACGAGCTTCGTAAAAAAGCATTAAAAGTTTTTAAAAAATCGTTAAAATCACAATTCAAATGAATTTTGTTTAAAGATGGTTTCGTTAAAGTTGTGAAATAAAAATGATGTTTAATTATATTAAAAATTATATTTTTTGGCGATATTATTTAATTAGTCAATAATTTTTTGTTAAGTTAAAAAATAATTTCTCTTCTTTTCTAAAAAACTTAATATTTTTAGTTGTCAATTTGAAATAAAAAAGCGATATAGTAATTTAATTAAAGCTAAGTATATGAATTTTGCCATGTATTTCAGCAAAAATTGATATTGTCATACTTTGCATGCCGAGAATATTTTATTGAGAAAAGCGCTTTCTTTTTTTCTTCATTTCCATGAACTTATTGCGAACTATCCGAAACTCTCATTCGTAGGAAGGGGAAGGGCTGTAACTTTTAATTCGTCTGTCAAGTTTTCTCGACCGCAAGCTCGACGGCCGTGGCTTGTTTAGCTTTCCTGGAGACCAGAGCGAGATAAATAAGAAAACGAAGTGTCGGCAAGAAAGGAAAAAGAAAAGAAGAGGACTAAGGATGGTAGAGGAGGTGAACTGGCTAGAGGAGGAAGGAGACAGCGAATGGCGAGCAAGTGCCCCCTTTGTAGTCGGTGGGTGATAATTTTTAATCAGTGCGTCGTAGCTCTGCCATGAAGGAACCCGCTCCTTTGTGCTCCTTTCGCGAGGAACCAAGCATGAAAGGGAAGATATTGACCGAGGAACGCAAGGCGGAAGGACAATAGTTTCGGGATAATTGGAAGAGGTTGGGGGTTCTGGATCGGCGAGCACATAATCGCGTAACCCTGATTTTCAATAGGATCTTTTTGCGCGGGTTCGGGGTCCATGCTTCTTTTGCCGCATTATCGGCAGCGGGAGATTGTATCATAATGAAGAAGTATTTCTTAAATGCATTCATGTTCGTTCCGACGTACCATCATTACAAGAATAATTTTTATAAATTTTCTTTAGAGGTCTGTTTGAATTAAAATTAATCTCTTTTTGTTTTTTGAAGAAATCTCATTATACATTTCATGGCGAAAAAAATAGATTTATAAGACTGTTGTAGGTTGTAGTATTGTGCCCCAAGTGATCGAAGAATTAAATAAAACTTTCTAAAGGACTCTAAAAATGTGACTTGATCTTTCGATAGAGATAATAGAGATTACTAGATTATTAACGTCTGAAAGTTGTTAGAATTATTGAACTGTGGTATTTGAGAGAAATATTTCTTTACTTTTAATTTATTTATATTTGCTTGTGAAATAATAAGATTCCAAACTTGGTAAGATATTTTTGTGATACATATTTCACTTTCAAGGAAGGACAAATTACATGTACTAAACGATCACCCTAATAACGTCTTAATAGAGATACAGAATGACATCGTTCGTATATCGCCTGAACACGCTTTTTATTCTCTGGCGTAGACCGACGGTTAATGAAGTTAACAGAACGAGCGACTTGCGTGCAGGAAATGGTTCTTCATTGAATTAATAAATCATGCCGGCGTATTCGCGGATATAATCGGCGGTTCATCATTTTCGAAACTATCCGCGGTCGACGCTCTGATTAATCCACAGAATAATTTTCTCGAATTAGTGAAACTATTTCTTTGTACAGGGCGGTATATTCAAACATTAAAGATTCGACAAGCCGTGCAAACCGTAGTGACGACGAATATCGATGTTTTTCGAAAACGATGTGTTCATGCCTTGTTCGTATCCATCACTGGATGGGGAATCCTATATATGGCGTGGGTGAGGGACCAGGTATACGTGTTTGCGTATAAAGGGAATACATTGGCGGTATGTTTAGGGTGAGAAGAGAGGCCGGAGAAGTAAAGGGGGGAGAGAGAGCAGCGGCGCATTCCAAGCCCATTCAGACGGCCTATGCTCGACGTTGTCAGACATGTTCACAGACAGACGGTCCGACGCCCGGACGAACCTTTTCTCAATCAGGCCAATGCATTTTAAGTTAATTGTCCCGCGCTCTCGGTATCCCATCGTTATTCTTTGTCTCGTCTTGTTAAAACACGAGGTTGGAACAGTAGTCGTGGAAGAGGCAAGAAAGTTTACGGTTGATTTTATTTTCGTTGAACATCTCTAAAGAAAAAACCCCCGAGGAAGAAATCCGCGTTTTTTACATTTATAAAAAACAGCTTTTTAAAACTTCAAACTTGATATAAAAAAAGAGAAAAGGAATAAAAGAACATTAATGCTCGCTGCTTTGATAATATGGGTACATTGTTGTCAATTAGTTCTTAAGTTTCTCTTAACGGTTCTACTATTTCTATTAAGGCAAAATTAGATTCCAATATGTTAGTCACGCTGTAATCTCGGAAACTCGCGGATGTAATTCGTTCTCATCATGTACACTGTGCAATAACTCATGGCAATCTAATTGCGATAACGGCAATTATTGTGAATGAAAAGTATGGTTCATGATAGCTTCATGATTGGCAAGTACACATTAAACGTAGCATTTCGAAATTTTTCCGAAGAGTTTTGAGAGTTTAAGCTGTATGCAAAAGTCAATCTATTGCAAAACAATAATTGGAATTGAAAATTAACGGGTTTTTATGAAAATCAAACAATTCCGAAAAATTGCTCTTAACAAAAACATCTCTCTGCAAATGCTAAACTTTCCATTTTCTATTAATTCTTGCCAGAACAAAATTGTTCACAATGCTACTGATAGAGAATAATTTGGCGTCATAATTCAGATTTAAAAAAATGAATTGATTGAAAACTTTTCAATTATAACCTTTTATCTTTTATGGACTGATTCACGCAAAGGGATTTTATGTTAATGAACAATACAACTATAAATAATTTAATTCGATATCTAGCTGATTAATCCTTGTTGTTACATCGTAAAATCTTCACGATATTTAGTTTCGAAGAAGAAAAGATTTAACAAGAAAAGTGGGTGGGGGGGAACGGATCAAAGGTGGAGATGGATCAGACGTCTTTCTCGCATACCACCAATATCTCCGCACCAAGTCTTTAGTGGCTCTGTTGGACAGCCACGGCGATGACGCGACACTACCGGAGTTAAGTGGCGAAACGCGCGGGCAAAAAGCCATATGAAAAACCGAGGGCGAAGCGGCTGAAACAAAGAAGATGCGGAGGTGTGACGAAATGAGGGAGAAAGCCAGAGAAGGAGATGAGATAGAGAAAGAGAAGAAGAGGTGAGATAGCGAGATCTCAGGTTGCCGCGACCAAGAGTCTCTCTCATTCTCGTCCTTTCTATCCATCGTTCGTGAAAACGACGATCCTTCAAAAAATTCATTCCCGCCGCGCGATCGTCTCATCGAGCCCCTTCTTTCTCCATCCAATGCGATTTCCTACCTAATGATCTCAAGGCACCCTCGAAACGACGACCACGACGACGACGACGACGATGACGACGACGGTAACGATGCGGGAAAAAAACAGGTTCGCTGCGAACGGAAAAGAGTGCTCGGTCTTTTCCTTTAAATTCGATTGCGACGAGAAGCATCGATGACGATCGGATGCAACTCTTGATCTCCATCTTTCCGATAGAAATATAAAGTATCTCTTGTGCTGAGGCACGCGTTCAAGATTATCCGATGTCGTGTTACCGAATTGAAATCAATGTTAATTCAAATAAGAAAGTTTCCAGTTATCTTCTTTATACGACGGTTGATTTCAATGCAGTACGAAATATATGGTAGAAAACATTTTGTATTTATGTTAAAATCGATTCTTGAACTATAAAACATTTTTTCACGAAAAATAACACAATTTATGGATAAATGAACAATTAATATGTTTATAAAATAATATATTTAAAAATGTAAGTATTCTAAGATTTACTTGATTGTTACATTTACTTGTTACTTGATTTACAAATTGAGTGTTACATTTTTTGTGTTAATTTTTTCCGTCATATTTGCATTACTTCCTAACATATATATTCATCTCATTCTTAAATTAATACAAAAATTTGAATGGACTGTTTGACATGTGAAATGTGTGTTGAACTTGACACAAATTTTCAAATTGCAGATAAAGATATGAAAGATATATGAAAGAAAAATGGCTTTGTGTAAATGTTCATTGATCGCGCGCGAGGAAGCTTGATCAGAGTCGGCGAAAATTATTGAAGTGGGCTGACGTGAGTTAGGATAAAAATTATTTTTCGCCTTGATTGAGATCTCCTGGGAGCAGGTCCGTGAGGTCGTGATGCGTACGTGTGCGCAGTGGTACAGCATCCCTGCTCTATAAAATATCAATGGCTTTATTACTAATGTAATCTTTCGCTCAATACTCGATGATTGCTGGACACACAGATCCTGTTATATCCTATCCGTTAGACTCGCTACAACATCGCTCAAAGATCTATGAACGTTTCGTCTGCCTAACTATAGTCTAGTTAATCAAAGCTGAAGAGAGATTCTATCACATTAGATCAAAGAAGAGCAATGAGGCTGTCAAAGTAACTTAATTGAAGAATAATATAAAGACTGTTAGAGTATAAAAATCTTAAATAAGAAGTCACTTTCAATTAATAAATATTTGTTGAAAGTGGAAAAGAGTAGAGTAAGAACTAATTTATTTTATATACGTTAAATATTAATTTAAATATATATTGAAAGCAAAGTATATAACAATATAAATTCGTATGAAAGTTTCGAGGAAAATGCACAAGAATCTTGAGTGCCACAAAGATGCCCAAGGAGTCTAAAATTCTCAGATATTGACGAGCAAATGTGTGCGAACGTGATACGAACAGGGACGAGGAGAATGACACGGATGGCTTCGTGTACTACGAGGGTGAAAAAAAGTAATCGAAATAAATCCAAGAGACCAAGTCGCGGGCAGACTTGCATGCCAAGCGGCCATTTTTAAAACTCCGCCGGGAAAATAAGAAAAACTCATCAAGTAGGGATGATTGCCGTTCCATCCACCCCCGACAGCGAGCCACTGGCAACCCTCTTCACCCTCGGGAACCACCTCCAGCTCTATAATACTACTACTACTACTATTCCCTGGCTTATAATCTCTAGATTCCCTTATAGATCTCGAGGAATTCGCCTACGGGTTATTGTCCAAGTATCTGCGTACTACTACGTTCAATAATTGAAGAATATTGAGGATATTAAAGATATTTTCGGCATTATTCTTCCACAATCTATTTTAAAGAAATTTGATGGATTGTTGCTAGAAGTTTGTAACAAGCATTTTTCTTTCTTACAACTTATTGGAACAATAATGATTTTATGTTATTGCACTACGATAGTTTATACGATTAAGATATAATAATTTATTATACATAATTTATTATACACAGTAAAAAACATTTTGTACTTGTGTTGAACGCGGTGATTATCAAAATATACGAATGTATGTAGTCTTTCAACGTAAATTCTAAGATAAATGTTAATTTTATTTACGAAATATGTTTTCCAAATTATGTCAAGTCTTACATTTTTTTATGTTTATTTTAAATGTTTGTATTATTTTCTTCATCTTCATCTTGAAATTAACAAAAAATTTGAACGATGCATTTGGAACACACGTAAAATATATTAAATTTAATATAAATTTTTCAATTATCTATGCTAATATCTCAATTCAACTTGTCTTTAAATTCTCTACATCTATTTTTTATTAAATTTTTTTATTTTTTATTAAATTTTTTATTATATTATATGGTATATTTGATGCGATTTTGAACACTAATGACATCTTGATATTTAAGTAGTTTTGTTTTCCCTTATAAAGATTTCAATCTTAAAAAGATAACATATTATTAACGTTTACAATGAACAACGAGATTTCTGCACTCATTTCTACAAAATACATTGTCCTTGTCCCTAGTAGTTCCGCATACATTCAGGGCGATGGTTCATTTCTACGTGACTTTCCGTAGAATCCGGAATTTTCTACGACGATCAAGGAATATTTTTATGAGTACGGCGTCAATACATGTACACAAATGTATCTGCGTGTGTACATATCTAGGTAATATACATATATACATACATACATACATATATATTTTTCATGTAATACGACACGGCGGTGGTGCACGACCTCGATACGAGCTAATTTCAAATTCGAGCTCCTTCCCTCTTTCGTCGTCCTACCTGAGTGGAGCGCGCCATAGCTCGGTCTCGGAGAAAAATCTCATTTTCTTCGCCCTAAGGGCTCCCCCAAGAGTCACCATCTCGCACGACCCTGCGCGAGCGCCCGCGAGCCCGGCCAATATTTGCCTAAGGAAATTCAGAAAAGTTTACACACGAGCCCCGGAGCCGGCTGCCTTCCAAGTCGGGGTTTTTCTTCAAGTCAATTTTCTTTCTCCCCCTCATCCCCGACCCTATCCTCCCTCGTGAACCTCCGAGAGCCGCCCTCCTTAATAATATCCTCGCGCGAGAAGATAGCGATGAAGCTGCGCGAAACGCAAATGCGCGTAAGAAATTGATCGCGAGATACATTACCTTCTATTACGGTGAGTACACAGTATCTCGCGGGCGATACGGAGTATCGCGTGGATCTGTTGGGGAATATTTTCTGGCCAGGTTCCTCGATGATTTGAAGATGACTTGCGTTTAACGGGAATCTTCATGCACACAAGCGTGGAAACTTCGTAAATTAAAGTTTCGAGATGCAGCTAAGGAATACGAAAGATTATGTTCTTTATCGATACTTGCTTGAGTTTAATTTCATTCTCTTACAGTATTGCAGATTGAAAAGATTAGAAATTGAATATCGCTCTCTTACTTCAAAAGTAACATAACTACACAGTATAGAAAAGATTATTCGTGTTGGAAACTCACATTTTTGTTAACAGTTTGTGTCGAATTTTTTATGGTTGAGTGTTAACATAGTCGAGTAATCAATATGTAACTGCTAAACCCAATACGGCCACTCGCAATAAAACAGAATCGTTAAAGGCATATAGTTTAGGAAACGGGGTACGTGTTGTCGTGTTAGGAGTCTTATCGCGTGAAGCGTTTTCGTGTCCACGCGGGGTCGGAGTGAGACGTCCCTTTTTCGGAAGAGCATCCTAGAGGATGCTCGTAAAAGCGGCACGTAAAAGCACTACCGACCCCCGCCACGGCTCTCTGACATTTACGGGATAATCGCACGCGACGAAAGTCACCAGTCTGCGTCCCGCCGCGAGTGCTTAACGCGGTGTTCACGAGCATGGCGAAAATTCTTTTTCTCGGTCGTCGTCGTCGTCGTCGATGGCAAAAAGCACAATTATAGCCACATTACTCGGGACCGTCGTCTCTCTCCTTTCTCTTTTTTGCGCGAGGTGACGCACCACTCGCGCGTGTAAAAGCCACTTCGAAGCGTCTTCGCGTCGCGGAACGAACTCGAGAGTGACGATTGTACGAGATAAACTCGCCTGTTTATGGCGTTTTACGGGTGTCCGTCTTACTTTGTGTATCTTACGCTTGGGAGTAACATTGAATCCTGTTTTATGCCATTGGTACATCTGCGTCGCAATTGAAAAACAAGATCGAACGATGCATCCTATCGCAGTACTTATCCGTCCGAATTACGAATTACCGTTGTAATTATCAAGGAAGTTCGTCGAGGGAAATTTTACGCTTCGTTCTTTTTGTGATAAAAGATTCATCTAGAAGAGATTCGGCAGTAAGATTATTTTTTTATAGCAAATTTCTTACATAATCCACACAGAATTTTATCTGAGAGACATTCTGGGAATGTTTTTAATTAGGACATGAGGATTGTTCTCTGTTCACATCCTTAGAAAGTGCGTTGAAAGTGCGTTTGTTCTGTTCAGGAATCTTTGTATTACTTTCTAACATATTCATTTTGTATTATATTAACAAAAATTTGAATGGACTGTTTAAGACATGTAAAATGTATTAAATTTATATTAAATTTATATGTATTATTTTTATAATTAACGAAGCATTTTTACAATTCTTGAATTCTCTGTCGCGATCACCTAGTTTTCCGATTAAAGAGACTTCTTTGGTTTGTCGGAGTACGACAATGTCGCGAACGATAGCATCGAACCAGATAAATCCCTTTTCTGGTCCACGATTCTCTATAGACTGGAAAAAGAAGTTTGCGTCAGTCCTCGTCCGAGGCAGGAACCTGGGGGGATTTGAATACGATCGATTCCCAATAAATAAGGATTCTCGTGATAATGGTGCCCGTTCCTCCACGTGGAAAGCCGAACGAGGGCGACGCGGCGGCGGAGGTACGAAGGGGGTGGGCTTCCTATCTGTAAAAGATAACGAGACAGCCCTTGGCGGTGGTAGTTGGGTTGGGCTTCGTTAGACTCGTTCGGAGCTCCTCTCGGGGTTCTTCAACCTTGTTCCGTCGAGTTGCATAAAGGCGACGATAGAAAGGGGGACCTCTATGTGCTTACTAAAAGTTCTCAAATAATCTTCTCTCTTCAAACGACATAGAAGTAATAGCATTACGTAGCACATCAATGTTAAACTCTGCGAGCTTTAGAAAAAAAAGAGAGAGAGAGAGAGAGAGAGAGAGAAGTGAAGAATTTTAATTTAATATCATGGCAATAGGATTAATAATACCTTCGCATATTTTAATCTAACTCTCTTTATATTAATTTCAATTTAAAAAGAGATTTTAATTTCTCTCATCTTCCTCTCTGTTGCGAGAATTTTAAATCGAACAATAAATTCTTCTAGAATTTATTTCGTTCTGCATTCAGTACAAATATGCAAGCTCACACTTTAATGATTCACATTAAAAATTCTTCTATAATATTTTTTATTAATTCTGGAAATTGCGGAATGATTGTTCCTTTGAATTACAAGAGAATGTTATAGAAATGAAATCGTAATCGCGATGACGATGCCGAGCGTCGCGCCCGGACGTAAACGCGACGGCCCGAAATCAGGAATTCTCAGATGGTCGTACGATCTGGCGCTGATTTATGACGAATAAGAGGACTCGGCCCAGGTACGCACGTATCGAGCGGCATAACCAGGCGCGTACCAATAATGAATACGTATAAGGATGGGGAGATAGGGTCCCCCTCTAGAGGAAGGGAAAAGAAACCTGGGTACGAGTGAGTCGACTTATTTGAAATGTAAAGACGCGTCTCCTCTCTTCTCTCCCTCTCTCTCCTTACGCAATATCCCTCTTTCCTCTTTCTCTACGCTTCATCTCAGATATTCCATCGGCGACGATGTGTGCGCGTAGAGAATCGCGTGTTGCGAGCGCGCACACGACGCTACGTAAAATTATTTATACGTGCACCCGCCGCACGTCTGCCTGAGACGAATGTGTACATGTAAATATGTATATATCGTATATGTCATGTAGATGCGACGGGAGTTATTTGGCTCGTTCGCTTCTGCACGCTCACGATTCTCGTTACGCTCCAAGATGATGCACTTCGCTTTTCACGTACACGTCATTTTTGTCCTTGTATAGCGTCGTCGTTTCATTCGTTATCAAAGGATTCTGAACATATCGCATCCTCACAAGTAAAAAATATAAAATTGTATCCCCAGAGAGGAGGGGAAAGAAAATTGCGCATTTTTAAATTAATTATTTACGACGGTATTAAAACATATTGCTGTTTGCTACAATAACGTCATAATTCACTTGTCATTTTGGAATTGATTACAGAAAAAGAACAGAAATATAAAGAAAAAAGAAAGAACATACTTCAAAAGAACACACTTTTATTCCTGTACAATCAGTTCATCGAAATTACATTTCAAAATTAACATTGCAAAATTATAATGATTTAAAATAATTTTTTAGAAAACTTTGTTTTGTCAGTTGTGTCGTTGTAGCAAACGAACGATAAATTAACTAGTTAGATGTTCACAAATTGCTTGTTTCAAGTTTCAAGTTTAGAAACATATATTCAAAGAAGAACATAATATAATGGCAACTTTAAAAGTGACAACTATACAAGTTTCACCTATATGTATAAAGTTACATAGTTTAGTAAACTGTTTTATATAGTAATAACTATAAAATAGCTTATTCAACTATATATATGTATTTTTACATATAAAACTTGTATAGTTGTTCTTTACAATTGCTATTCACTGTGACTTTTTCTCTGAATGTAGATATTAATTTTGTTATATACTATGTGTTAGATCTAAACTATTCACATTTTGTGTCATTTTTCCTGTTTTCAATTATTTTCTATTTTCATTCTTATATTACTTTTTCTGTGATTGAAGATCAATCTAAAACACAATATGAAAAAATTCTCAGCAATGTCATTCAGTTTATTCCATTCAAGATTTATAATTTCAAACATTCGAATAGTGGATGATCGTCAGACATGGCAAATATTTCTTAAATTCGAGGATTGACAACCTTTTTACTTCAGTCGCTTTTGATTCCGTCCGAAACGTCCGAGTGAACGTTCGAGCGGTGAACGCGGAAAGAGAAGAAAGAAAAGCAAAAGACCGCGGTTGTTTTCGGACTGTACCACCGTGCTCTGCTCAAGCTCGCACCTGTGTGTACTAACACGGACATACATGAGGGTATCCGTGAATTCCATCGGGAATATACCTGGATGCATTCTTCACTCGGCGTGCACGCGGATTATCCGTAAAACGCCTCCTATTATGATTATCCGTACGTTGCACCGCGATCCAGATGTCTGTCCGTAGCACGTCTGATCGGGCGGATCTTCGTACGTGATCGGTAAGAGGGCAGTTTCTTTCCTATACCCTTTGTGATCGCGTTCGCGTGCAGTGATGCCGACGATTTCGGATCGCCGGATGGCTGTGTCTGTGGATCGACACTTTCGATTATTGCGGTAATAGACAGCGTAAATCGCGAACGGAATAATTGCTCGATCGGCAACACGACGAAGGAAATCGGGTTTAACGAGCACTACGATGTCGTGAGTCCTCAGAGGTTCGCGATACTCGAGTGTTGTACTTTTCATTGCGTTTTTATAAAAATCTCGTTGGTCTTTATATGAAAATGTTTCTTGCAAGAATCAATGATACTTTTCTTCGACAATGCAACACGTTTGCATTGGTAAAGTATTATTGATTGCACATCAGAGAATTCCTATATTAAATGTATTAAATATGCTAAATAAAACGAAGAAAACTGCAAAGAGAGAGAGACTCGTTATGCATACCGATGCGTCTCTCATCCCATGCGCAGTCGGATTATCCGTAAAATGCGTGCCATTACGATTATCTGTACGTGACACGTCCCGATCGAGCAGGTCGTCGTACGTGATCGGCAACGGGGGGGAAATTTTCATCCTTCGTGCACGATTGCGTACAGTCGTTAGCAATCGTTGCACGACGACTATATGGATCAGCTTGCTCCAAGGCAAATTTCAAGCCAGATGAACAGGGATAAGTGAATACTTTAATATGAACATTATCTTCTTTTCTTTTCTGGTTTCGTTCGAGCGAATTGATCATTATGTACGAACTGAAATTACTAAATCGACGCACAATCACATTTTCTTATTACATTTATATAGAAATAGAAGGACGAAAAAGAAAATTATGATCGCAAGATTAACGTCTTGTTATATTTTTCGTACAAGATTCTTGTCAATTTTTTAATTATAAAAATAATGATTGTTGTGAATAACTAATTGAATAACAAAAGAATGTTCATAAATTGTAATGTTATTGCTAATGTGTGTATAATTAATCCAATTATTATCAATTCAGAAGTATTAATTGATGATCATAGTGAATACAAGAGATAGATTCATATCAAGATTGATTATCAAATATCTCTTGCCAGTAGTTGAGTATTTACGAAGATTATCTAAATCCAGATGTTCATGACGGTTTTGATCAAAGTGATCTTTGTGTGGCCAGATCGGTAAGAAAAAGAGAGAGAGACTGTTTCTTTTGTGTTCTAACGCATACTGTGACATCAATAGGCGCAGGTCGATTACTCTGGACATGTTTTACGAGCGTCTCGCGAGTAATAGGCGGATTTTAAATTAAGCGAGCATGTCGTTTAAGTATTGTTGACACATAATTGAATACAAGATGAATATGTTATAACGCAAATATTATGTATAAAAAATATAACACTGACACAAGTTGTAAATAAATTGTGGAAGCATACTTCTTAAAAAAAATTAACATTTCTAATGTTAATTAACACATTTTATTCATTTATCTTAGAATTTACGTTTCAAAACATATTATTTTTATGTTAACTGTGTTCACTTACGCAAATTGTTTTATTTATTATTTTAATTATTATTTTAATACTTAAGAAATGTTAAATTAATTTAACACAAAACGTTCAAATTTACTTACATTATTTTAAATTAACATTCGAATATATTAAAAATTCATATCAACATAAAAATTTTACCAAAGATTTTAATGCAAAATATTTATTACAAAATATTTATTTCACATAGCCGTGCTTTTATTGAGTTACATTAACAAATTAATTATTTTTAAAGATATCAAAATTATTATTATAAATATGTATACACAAATATTTAATTTTATTTGAAAAGTAATACAATCTTTTACAGCATCGTTTGTCAGGATATTAAACCTCAGTATTATTGTTGCAGTTTTTAAGCTTGTGCTCACATACGAGGATTAAAACATTCAAACGAGAGTCGCGTCGGGCGTCGTAGTTCGATTCTTTGGCTGTCTAAATTGATCGATGGTGCGTACTGCTGGGTATTGGGAAAAATGACGAGGGGTGAGCTTTGCCTCTCGAAGAACGGGAAGGAGGAAGGGTTTCGCATACGCGGGTACGTGATCGGCATTAACCCTCGTCAGTCTTCGTTTCTTTTTCGCTGAAAAAAGGGCACGTTTTAAATTTCCTCGGTTATTCCGAGGGTGGCCCTTCTTTGATCGGGCGAATGTCATTAGGGCTTCTGCTCTTACGAGCTGGTCCTTGCTGTCAGAACCCACGCCCGAGTTCGGGGGATTCCTCTGACAGATTCGCCAGGAAACTATTATTATTCTTCCCATTCGAACTTTAAAATGTGTCCATGTGTTATTTGCGCGACATGTAGATTTTGTTTAACTACGAAAGTAAGTTTGGTTTTAAATAAAATTGTATGCCGATTTATAAACTTTTAAGATAATTTATGTACATAATTTATGTACATAATTAAATATTTCATATTGAATTCACTTTTCTCGAAGTAAGAAATATGTCAGCTTGAAAATTTTAATGTCAAGCATTCATTAAATTATATTTCTTTTATATAAGGAAATACAATAACTTGTAAAATATCAGTATTTGTAACGCATTTGTTACATTAATACATAATCGTTAGAATCGGTGCAACAAATAAATAGCAATGGCGGTCTTTCAGCTTCGTTAGCGTTAGGGGTAACACACGGGGAATCGTAGAAAAAACGTTAGGGGAGGTATCGTTCGATGTATTGATTGCTGATCGTGTCGCGCACCCCTAACGTAAATTATCATCGACGATACTAAAAAAAGCCCTGAGTCATCGAGCGCTCGATAGTCACCCTTCATCGACCGATACGAAGCATTTATTTCGCTCTGTATTTCATTGACGTCCAGTTCCGCATTTTTCTTCGTGCTTGATTATCTTGAAAATTGACAAAAGAGAATGCGCGCTTTGGGCAATGAAAGCATACGCACATTATGAAAATTAATGACTTCCAATAATTAGATCATTTGTATAATACAAACGCTGTGGGGAAATCTCTTTTGACGGAATACCGGTCGTGTAAATACAAAATCGTCACAAATCTGCAGCACTTAGTATTTTGTAACGCCATTACATGGCATTTATACAGCGGTACGAATCGACGAAAATAATTTGATTCCGCGATCATTAAGCGGTCAATTTTCCGTATCTGCGAAGACTCCGCGAATAATTGCGATAAGTGATGCGGCGTAAAGTGCGAACAGGAAGCAATTAGCAGCCGCGCTTTCGCGGATTACGGTCCGGAGACGTTGCTTTCTCATCTTATTTTCTCGGTAATATAATTGCGGAGAAAATGACGCGCGATGATTTCCAGGCGCGTCGCGGTTAGGCGTTCTCATAGAGAGCCGTCTCTTTACTGTTGTAAAAGCGAGGACAATTTTGCATTGATTTGCATAATTTTGCTGTTTACTCGATACCTAACGTTCTGTTCGTTTCGATTTTTCTCTTATTATGCTTTGTACATACTTCATCATAAATATACGCGTTAATGTAATTCAACAATGGATTTATTTGAGTTAACAGTCAATTATAGAATGTAATTTGTAATTATTTTTGGAAATATTAATTATAGATATATTATATTAAGTACAAATATACTGTAGATATACAACACGTAACAATTATTTATTTAAGTTAATGACTGTATATAGACTGTATATAGTAATCCTTACAGAAATCTAACATTAGCCAATTTATTACTGAAAGCAAGTAATTAATTACTCATTTGAAGTATTAATAGTATTGATCAACAATGCTTTTAATATGTAAAATAAGTAAATAATTAATTAGTCTTTCAGTATTAAATTGGCTAGTATTAGATTTCTGTAAAGGAATTACCTAACTATTTTTAGAAAGAACTAATTATAAACACAGTTACGTGTATCAAGTAAAAATAGATTTAAGACCGGTCACTTGCCGCTGCACCTGCTTTCTGTTGCGCGAGAATTCTGTATTAGCTATCGTTTCTTTCGAAACTTCGCATCTTGCTTTTCTACATCCCTCTATTCCTTATCTATTTGTTCAACTGAATCGTTCCTAATTCTGCACCGCGAACTTTGTTCCATCGCTGCGTGCATCAGGGCGATACGCGACTTGTTAGGAAGGCAACATCCGATGAAGAATTCAGAAGAAACCACCAGAAAGTGGAGTTCGAAAGTGGTGCGACGCTGCAGCACACTTTTTTCGCCAGTACCGTGTCTTATGGCACCCCAGAGGCGCGCATTGGCCGACAGCAGGCATACCGAGCAGGCATTACCTGATTGTCTTGCCGAGAAGAAGACCCTCTCTCTCTCTCTCTCTCTCTCTCTCTCTCTCTCTCTCTCTCTCTCTCTCTCTCTCTCTCTCTCTCTCTCTCTCTCTCTCTTTCTAACTCTCTCTTGTAATCTTGCTCTTTCGCTTCTTATGAGTGTGATATTGTAGCGTACGTAAACGAGACGGAGGGTACCAGACGTTTCTCTCACGAATGAGGAGTCTCTCACTCAGAATACTCAAGTAACGATTTGTCCGTTCCGTATCTCTGCTCCTTATACTTGTCGGTGTCTTTTCGTGAAAAAAAGTCCACGAAGGATCATGCCGTTTCTTCATCTGTTCGTATAGTACGTAGAATCGCACGGCTGGGAATAGCGCGGAATAACTGATAAAATTGTCGAAGGACACGAGGGTGTAATGCTGGAAACAGGGACTCGGTCCCTTGGACCCTTGTTGACCTAAAGGAGGAAGCTTAACTGCCCCCAAGTTGTATTCCTAGACGCGACGAGCCACGTAGAAAATTAATTCGGGACCGTTCATCGTTTTATGATAGTCGACGATTATATTTCGATCGACATACGTTACCTTCAGAATATTTCATTTTCGATCTAATATGTAATAAGATAATAGTATCGAGTGTCCGAGTTTATTACGAAGCTATATACCTTTAACATAATATCCATTTGAATTAATGATACATTATTGATTACATTTGTTCCCATAGCGATCTGTCGTATATAAAATGCTTAACGAAGCTTAATTATTCACAAAGTGGGATGATATTCATCTTGATTCATTACGAATGAAGTAAATCATCTCGGAAATATTTCGCCCCAAGCCACGCAAGGCCATGCGAGGGAGAATTATTTATCGGCGAGAAATCGGAAAAATAAGTAGAGGCGATCGCGTACTCTGTGCCGCGGACCCGCGCATTATCAATAGCAGGATCGGTCCGTAGTCTCGCCAAGTAACGACCAGCTGCAGCACGAACGCAGGAAGAAAGCGCGAAGCGTAAAGTACGCCAGCCGCGGACCACCGCGCGAGTCGGCACGTTAATCACAATATAATACTGGCGGTTTGTAGTGGGCACCTTAATCGAAACCTCGTCCCTGGCTAAGAAAACTGGACATCTTCGTTCGTTCACTCGCCCTTCGGCCAATTTCTATACGAAAAGAATGATATTACTGAAGAATGATATTACTATATCTAAAAAGATCCTCACACCAAATATATGGAAAATGGAGTTTTCACATATTATGTAGTTTGTAATGTGGTAAACAAAAGATGTCAGACATAAGGTTCAATAATAAATAGTTTTTAGCTATAGTGTACCAAAAGCGCTCGATGAGCACAAATTCTAGTATAACCAGTTTAAACGTCTTATTACGTAATTATTTTACAATTAGTACAACACAATTATTTTGTGATCTAATTAAATTTTTAGATTTCAACAAAACCATTCTTTTCATGTGTCTCTCTTTGTATACTTCTTTATATAACTCTTCTTCTTGCACGATCAATTAGGACGAGTTGTTTACGCCGTGACAATTAGCACAGCACAGTCACGAATGTGACTTGGAAGATTGCGGATGTCATTAACTATGCGGCGATCTACGCATAAGCGCACGTATCTATATAATTAAACAATTAACGCTTTCTTCCGATTAGTTAAACAAATTAAGCGAGGCTGATGCAAGAGAGGAATGCAGCCGAGTGCAGCGGAACGGGTAAGACTGGACACGGGTACTTACACACACCCGGCCAGTCGACCAATCTTCCACCTCTTCCCTCACTCCCTCCTCCCCCGCTACCGTCAGACACCCGGTGGTAATTAGAGGCGTGCATAATTAAGCCGCCGGTGATTGTTGACACGGGGCGTTAGCGCAGCGGGACGACTGTCTTCCGAGGGAGCGTCTCAATTAGTACCACCTGAGAACGAGAACTCAAGTGTTTGCATTCGCGTTTCACGTTCTGGTAATTCCATCGGCCGACCGGCTACTTTATTAATTACTACCGCTCTGTATATGGCATAGGAAGCAAATGAGTCCCGCCGTGTTACATCATGTACTGCGTCGCGCTAGTATGACTTCATTGGGACGGGGAGTTGTCTTGGCGGGAAATCAGGTCGCAGTTCCGGAATTAGTGCTGTCTAATTGCTAGATAAATATTCATTAGCCGCGCCTGCCTATAGAAATCCGGTACGTATGCCGTCCATTATGCGAAGCATTCTAATGAACTCGAAGATCACACCGGTGTTCTGTTGTTCTAAGTACTTAACGGACTTCAAGCTGAAACGTTGACGATGAACATTTTTGTGAGTTGAATAAGTTAAACATTTGCGATTTTTATAGTTACAAAGATTCATTCCAATATTTTTCCTTCTTTAAAAATATCATAAGTTTGTTAAATGAATCTCGTAATTAGATATTTTTTATGATTATGAGTCTTACAAATTGCTATTCGAAAAAAAATGCTAATAATTTTCAATGTGTTAATAGTTATTATCTTTATAGTTGCTATATTTTTCTCTGGGTGCAATAGTATATTAATTAATTGTTAATTTAAAATGATTTCAATAGTAGACATTAGTAGATACCAAGTAACAGATAGTTCTTTATTTTACAAATAACTCAATATAATTTTTATAGTGCCAAAATTTTTATGAAAAAATGTTTCGTTTACCACATGAATTAGTTAAAAGCAAAAAAAATTCGGGTCGTGCACGTCGAAAGTAGACATTGTTTGCGAGCAGAAGAATCGGTTCCATGATTCGCATTCAAGGTCGGACTTAACTACATATACTACGAGTATACTGACTACGTGATTTGAATAACTGCTACGTCAAAATCTTTATTTGTGAGCGCAATGATCTTACGATGGACGTGAGATAATTAAGTCTTTTTTAGGAAGCACTGGTGCGTGACACAAATTTCTAAGAGACTCGTCGAATTCTTATGGTATTATTTTCAAACGTGATTAAAAAAGCGGAGGCATCGTTCATATATTTCCAAACGAGCTTTCGCGTCCGGTATCATCTTTTCTAGACTTAATTCTCCTTCCAATTAGATGTTTGAAATTAATAACTAATAAAATAATCTGATATCGTTTTATTATTCCAATTACACCATAATTCAAACTTTGAGCTTTATGTTCTGGCTGCTAGGATCTTTTTTATCTGATTCATTATGAATACATTTGCATTTGAAGAATGATAAAATAAACTTTATTATACTGTTATTGACAAAATTTTTAAATACTTCAGCAAAATCATTTTTTCCGTGCAAATTAATGAAATACAGAAAAAACATAATAAAGATTTTTGATATGAAAACAAAATTAGCAACAAAGTAAATTTCGGTTATATTTCAAATCTCCTGAACAAATAATTAATTTCTTAACCTGACTCTCCTGAAACCAGCGAAAGTTGCAGCTCAAATGTCATAATTAATTCCTTCACAAAATAAGCAAAGCAAATAAAGCCTATGATAATTTAAATTAACTGTTAGATAAAATAAATATTTAAAAAACATCAAAGTCTATAGTCAAAAAAATAAATGAAAGTACACGGAAGAGTTATTGTTCCTTCATAGTTTGTTGTTTGTCGTTCGCGCGGATAAACTTATTCTTCATACTTGCGAATTGTCGCATGAAATGATAATTTATGATATTCCCGTGCTGAGAGTTATGATCCCGTGATCCGGAGGTCGCTCCACGGAAACGCGCGGAGGGGAGTTACCGCAATACTTATGCAGGCCTAAAGGATTCATCCCAAGCTTTCTTTATGTCATCGCCTTCAGCCGGAACATCCACTGTCGCGTATGGGTTCTCATCTGACGAGTGTACCACCCACAGACGTGCGAGCGCGCACAACGCAACGCATATTCCGAACCTTGGGCGGGCGGGTCTACGAAACGCGTTTCCGCTGGTACGTCCGGTCGCCTCCATCGTCCCGCGTCCGCAGCAGCCGCGCTGCCTCTATTTCTGTCCGGGCGGTCGTTTACTATCGGCAATCTGCATAAGCGTTTAACTGAGGCGAAGCTGAATCATACGCGAGAGCGCGAGAAGAATAGGAAGGCGTCCGAGGTGTTCGTGCGTGGGGGAGCGAGGATACGCATTCCCGGTCCCGACACAGCGAACGAGGCAGGGGAAAAAGGAGGAAGGTAGATCGCGAAAGGAGAAGCTGGCGGTGGAAGAGGAAAAAGAAGAAGAAGCGAGACCAGAGGAGAGACGAGGAAGGCACGAGAGCGCTCGCCGATGGAGGCGAAAGTTTACGACGCGTCGCCCGCCGGAGTTACCGACGCTACCACGGAGGCTCCGCGCTCTCTTCCAAGTCGGTTTCCTCGCCTCTTGTGTTCTCGCTCTCCCTCGTCTCCCCTATCAACCCGTCAGGTACACCTACGTAACAACACTTGGTACACGGTCCCGCGCTCTCGGTGTATCCCGGTTACGCTGCTATATACCGTCCGCCGTAACAATGTGACGGTCGGCTAGCTGGTAGCGGATCATTGCTCAACCTCATCGTTCATTTCTCCGTCGCGTGTACACGAAGCTACAGATCTATCTATGAATCTGGCACGACGTAATGGCGTGTGAGAAGCTCGTAGTTGTATCGGTGAGCTCCTTCACACGTCGTCGTAAGAATTGAAGAGACGCTCAAGATAATTTGTTTACTCAAAGATTTTTCATTTGTACTATAAGATTAATAAGATACATTTGTTCCCTCGTTTCTCTAATTTTCGATGTTTAGATATTTGAAGGAACTAAAAAGGCTTTTAAAAATTTTACTTAAAAGCCATAAAGGTAATTTATGAATTGCGAGAAATTTGACAAATAATTTAAATTATAATATAACAGTAGATTTCCTATTTTTGATATTGTCATGTTTTTTGCTTAATTTCTTTTTTTTTAAAGTACTATGAATTGTGAGAAGAAGATATCTATATGTGTGTGTAATTGCAATAACTCTGAAATATAGTTTATTCAACTATGTACATTAATTATACATATAAAACTTATACAGTCATCATCTTTATAGTTGCTATGTTTTTTTTCTAAGTGTATAGTTCATTCAATGAACTCATTATCAAGCTGATTGATCATTTTTATTCAGCGATGATCTTTAATCGTTAATTTGATTTTCTAGTATTCTTAAATCAAGAAAATCTAAATAATTACATATATTGATAACAGTAAAACAAAAGGATATAAAAGGCCTAAATTATTTTATCATGTAATTTTAATTACATAAGAAGTCCTATGTTGCTTATTTTAGTAAAATAAATATCGCTAAGAGGACTACATTTAATGTGATTGTCAAGTTTTGAGCTTTTTTTAAAACTTAACAAAAGATAATAGATTCTAGAATCTATTGACAATGCAGTATCCACGTCTTCCGTCCCCTTTTCGACGTCTATTACTGAGAAAGCGGAGCAGAAGATCGGACCGATCGCGAGGACAAGCAGAGAAAAAAAGAGGAGATAGGAAAGAAAGGCCAAGTTTGCAAACGAAGAGAAACAAGCGCGGTAGGAAGGGCATGCGGACGAGTCGGGGCATAAACTGGCCGACTAACAACCCACACGTACTCTTGAGCGCGAAAGGAGCCAGGGGACGACGGGTAAGAGACGGACAGAACGAACGAATGGACGGACAGACGGGCACACAGACACCATTAAGCCGTGATGTTCGCCGACTTAGGCACTAGCGTCCGTTTGTGCGCGCGATCATACGTAAGAGAAGCGGAAGGAAGGGCGACGCGAGCGCGAAACGAGAAGAGACCGGCAGAAGGAGAGAAAGGTCGCGATAGTCTACAAGTCAGAGAGAGAGAAATCTAGAGGTCGAAGCAAGAGGGCTGTAAATTATAACTCCACCGCGAGGAGTCGAACCCTGAGACTAACCTCAGCCAGACTCGTAAAAATATCCTTCCATCTCTCTCTCTCTCATTCTCTTGCCCTCTTTCTCGTTCTCTCCTCAGCATCCAACGTTCGAGCGGATCTCGTGACTCCCGACACGACCGCGAGCTCGTGGTCTTCTTCGACCATTACGGACGCTCGTTGCCAGACAGCGTCGTGACGCTGTTTGATTTCGCACGTGCGACGTGAACCAGCTAACACCGAGGTGTTCTCCCACTTTCATTGTAAATTTCGACTTTTGCTCGCGAATTGACATCGAGTTCTGACTTCGAGGGGATTCCTTACTTCGAATATCAACGAGGGTACTGAGGCTTGCATAAGCTTTCGATGCATGTCTTGAGTTCGAGAAATCGCTTTGAACATTCAGAAGGGCCCCCGGTCGGTGAAACCTGCCGAGGTCCTTGCTCTCCGGATAGGCAGTTTTTACTGGCGCGTAAATCAAAGTTGCTCCCACCGTCTCGACCGCCGTTTGGGCTCCCTGCGCCCTCTCCTCATCGTCGGCCGAGAGTTCGGCCTAAGTAATAATTTCGTATTAAACGTTCGGGGTAATGTAATAAAGTCGTTCGAGGGGATAAATTTAGTGCAGGCCGCGTGACGGCGGCGCGACGGTGACGGCGACGGAGGTGTTGGCGGCGGTGGTGTCGGGGCGACGGTCGCGGTGTGTGGACCGGGTCAGCCGGACGGATACAGTTGTGCCGCGGCCATGTAGGTAGGTGTTGGACACCCAGCGGGGTATACCGGGAGTGGGCGGCCCGTTGCATACGTATAGCTACAGAAGGGCCTTGACAGAGAACGTGGTAAAGGAGGAACGTGGCGCGTGTGAGGAAGAGGATCGAATATAGTGGTTCCTCGGCTTCGAGTGGCTGTGTTATAGCACACCGGGAAAGAGAGAGAGAGAGAGTCTGGTATCTGTATTTGTAGATACCGAAGTGCTCGACAGAGAGTGCAAGCGCGCGGGGCAAGGAAAAAGAAGAGGCAGTAAGAGAAGGAAAAAGAATCCGTCTGCACCGCGCGAAGCGGAGGCTCCCCGCTCCCCCTTGAGTCTCCCTTCTTCCCCTGACACCCACACACAACGAGGACGCTGTGCTGCAGGCGGCCATAACAATAAATAACTCTATCCTTCCATGTGTTACCGCGGGATTCCTCCTTGCGGTATAACCGCGCCCTCTCACTCCTTCGAGGAAGTCATCGTCGCGCACCACCGTGTTGCCACCACTTGGGCCGAGGTGTCTTCGAAAGGACTACACTTCTCGTACTCTTCTCCCCTTCTTCCTTCGTTCACTCTTTTCGCGAAGGAAAGAGAGAGAAGATGCGCGAGATTCTCCCTTAATCGAGTTACCTCCCGCACGAACAAGTACCGGCTTATGACCGGATGCACTCTCGATTCAGACATCGCGTCGTTCCTTGTGATATCCTCTACGATAAAACCTGACTGCAATGTCCCCGAATGTCCTGCCTCTTTCTCTCTCTTTCTCTCTCTCTCTCTCTCTCTCTCTCTCTCTCTCTCTCTCTCTCTTTCTTTCTTTCTGTTCGCTCCGAGCGGATTTGGTAACACGCTCGTAATTTACGCGAATAAACACGGAACGAAATCTCGCTCGAGATTTAGCATGGACCCGGGTCACCGGTGTACGTGTTACGATCCTTGTTACAAATTTTCATTTTATTACGCATCTGTTTTCGCGGAACGTTATTGCGTTAAGGATTGGTATGGAACACAGCGTCTCTCGGATAACCATTCCGCCGGCATTAGGCTTCGTATTATATTCGGCTCTCAGATCACGAAGATGAGGATTGCTCTCGAAAGAAGCTCGGCCCTCGTTCCCGATGAGTTTTAAGTAGATCGAACCCAGCGGACACGCACCGCGACGAGAAACTAGGTAGCCCCGAAGTTTTTACACGGCTGAGCTCCCGAGTCCCTTTTCTCTCGCGTCCCTCTTCTTCACGTTGAAACCTTGGCGATGCCGCCAAGCGGCGAGAATCCGAGGACCCACTGGAGAGAGAGAGAGAGAGAGAGACAAGGGCCGCCAGGAAGGGAGAAAGGAAGAGAGCAGGAGAGAGGGAGATGGAGCGGGAAGAGGAAAAAAAGGTTTGAGCGGTAATAAAGCGGGAGGGGATATAGGCGAACCGAGGATTCACCAGGGAGCCCAGACAGCTTGGAGTCTGTATCACGGCGTGCTCATGTACGACCAGCACACGAATGCATCTCGTCTCTTCCGAGCGTTAATTCATCTCCATCGCGACTCTTTCTTAGAAAACCTACTGGGGTACATTTTGTAAAGGGGCGAAATAGAAATTCGATTATTCTCGTGATACAGCGTGGACACGCTTCGTAAACATCTCCGGATAACTATAAACTTTATATATTAACCGTTCGATTTAAAATTTTACATGTCGTAGAGAGTAAAACCACCAACATAATACACAATATTTATACACGGAAAGAATACATTTAATGCATATAATTAAATTCGTTATAAAATAATAAAATGTTATTTTAGCTCAAAAGATTGGGTACTAGTGCTCCTTTGATGTCTAACAGTACAATTCAACAAAATTATTTTTAAATCTACATATGTATATCTATAAATTCTTATATACTTTAGCAAAATCATTCTTTCCGTGTATAACTTATAAATTCTGAAATGTTCGGATATTATAATGTGTGTAGCTTTCTATTTATGTATAATAATCAATTATGGAATTATTGATAATATTTACAATAATATGTGCCAAGTAATTTTCTCCAACTGTAGCCCAAGTAATACTCAAGTGAAATTACGATTAGAAAAAAAGATTAAGAAAGTAATTGTGTATTATAATCATTGCTCTTGAAAGGACTAAGCTCTTAAAGTGGCACTCGTGGAGTTCATTAGGAAAGATCGTCAGATTAATTTCTCTAATCAAAGTCCCTCTCTCTTGGCTACGACCGCAACGTTTCAGAAAAAGACAAAGAGAAAGAGAAAGAGAAAGGAGAGAGAGAGAGAGAGAGAGAGAGAGAGAGAAAGAGAGAGAGAGAGAGAGCAGCAACGCGAGAGAGGTTTAACTGCTTTGGAATGTCTAGGATGTGTCGGAATCCGCGCGCACGGTGCCTGCTGGCGATGAGGAGGCTATGGTGCTCTCTGGATGCGCGTCTTCTCCCGTTCCTTTCCCCGCGTTTCTTTTCTTTTTTTCTTCGGGACGAACGAGGTGTCGGAGGCCCGCGTTTATACCCGAACCGATCGCGCGCCGGTATTTGTTGTATTTATTTTAACGCGCATGCACGCCTACGTCTATATGCATTTAAAATATAGCACAGTTGGGCCCTAGTTTATGAAGGGTCAGGTCATGGAGCGCGGTCAGCATTTGCGAGGCGAGAGGACACGAAGGGGGAGAAGAGGCAAGGGGAGCAGGATGAGAAGCATGGTGAAAGAAGAAAAAGGGAGGGAGAGAGAGAACGAGAGGCAGTTCTCTTGAAAGAAAGAGATCAAGGAAAGTCGGAATGGAGGAAGGGAAGCACCCGGCACCCAGGACCATCGAACCTGGCCCCGAGGCTCTGTTTAACAAGAGTCAGTTAATGCGAGTCATAGATCATTGCGGTATGCACTAAACGTTCGAAATATAAATAAATATAAACACCGCGTAAATCAAGGGATCGCGTATAAGATTCATATAACGAAGTTCCGCTGAATTTCGGACGATGGACAACAAGCTCGAAATCTTGAGAGTGTAATGTATATGCGAAAGACATTGTTCCTCACCGTTAATAGCTTGCCTTGTGCTCCGCGTTAAAGTACCGTGGATGCTCGAAAGACTCATGTGGGCCGCACTCCAATCGCGAATCCTCATCTCGCGTCCCTGACCTCACCGCGGGTTCGGATATAATTCCGAAGAAAAACAATGAACTGCCGAGTTGATCAGATCGACCCTGAATTGCTTTGCGTTTGGCACAAACAAGCATTTCATGTTAGGTATTTAAGCTTTGAGATAAAATAATTCAGAATAATTTAATCATTATTCTTTTTCCTGGGATACACTTTTATTCGTAATATCAAATTATATCCAATGCTACTTTTAATCATTTTTATATGGAAAAAACGATTTTGCTGAAATAGCTAAAAATTTAACTATGGATACAGACTTGGAAATAATTTTGGTGGTCCAAATAAAATTATATCAAATCTATATCTAATTTTTAGATATTTTAATAAAACCATTCTTTGCATATATAGGTCGTCATATCTTCTACATACTCATAGTGTTAATTTAACTAAAACAATGGGATTAAATAAGTTAACTCAAGAAATGTATTAAATTTGACTTTAGTTTATCATTTATTAGATACATATACGTTAATATAGACTGCTTATTTTGAAATTACACAATAAGCAATTAACTTATAGAAATGGATTGAGTAAATGTAATTACTTTTTTTAATCGTGTGTTTTATTTTAAAATAATAAATCTCGATACACACATATACAGAAATTGAAATGTACAAAATGTTATTGAATTTAAGAAATTCATCTAAAATTTTGATTCTTTAACAGTGTTCAAAAGTTTATATTTATATTTATGTTAGAGTGATTACTATATTTTAAACAAAAACGTAATCATTTTTGAAGATGTTATTTAACGAATTAGCTCTCTTCTAGAGTCGAATCATGGTTCTTAACATGTGTCTAATTTTAATCATACGTTGTTGCCTTGGAACAGTAAGAAGTTCAGCCTTGTTGCGGGCAACAACATACAAAATGACCCTCCCTTCGTGCGTTGACAGCAAATTAACAGGTTTCTGATAGCGAGCGTCGTGGTGCAAAACAAGGTGGATTAAAATTCGCGAACAAGAAGTTCACCCTCGTTCGTTGCCTACCATTACGTCGTCGTTTTTGCAAACCGGTTTAGCAAGCGTGGACCGCGTTTTGTGCTCGCACTTTAAGAAAATATCGAGGCGCGAATCGATTTCGCACGTCCCTCTTGACTGGAACCGTCGCCAAAATTTCAGAAGTAGACAAGAGAGAAAGAGAAAGAGAGAGGGGAGAAAAGAAAAAGAGAAATATAGAGGGAGAAACGTAATGGTTTACATCCGGCGGCATTATCAATTTTGCTCGCATTATCTCTTTTTTTTCGTTATCCAGTTCCTTTCCAACTTCTTTCTCTTTCTCTCTTTCTTTGTTTTCTTTTTGGCGCGAAACATCACGTTTTGCTTCCTACACCAGCCCGGAGCACAGATGGTACCGCATTAAACATTCCCGTAGACTCGCGAGTCATTTGTCATCTCGCTAAAATTGGGATCCAATTTACCTCGACTCGCAACCCCCCAAAGACAATCCGAGGATGATCATTAAACTCCTCTTGATCACTGGCGGTGAGCCTGTTACTTCGAGAATAATAGTGTCGTCGCCGTTACGAAGTGTCATTACGTTAATGCGAGGAACATTTGCCTTGAAAAATGAGAAGTAGGAAAATTTTTCGACGCGTGAATCACCATATGACGAGAAATGCTGGTAAATCTGTGATTACTAATACAATAATCTTAGAATTTTAAATTGATCCATAATAATCTGTATATTTAATGTTATTCTCTAATAATTACTATAATACATGCTAAATTTGTCAAATTTGTTATTAAAATTTCAAGTAATTACATTATTATAAAATATATTATAACATCCTATTTAATTATAGTCATGAATTTCTAACATTTTCAAAAGATGCACTATTATAATATAAATTTTCGCGTCAATATTTCTTATGATGAAGTGAGATCAATATATCTATCTATTCATCTATCCATCTTTCGATCCATCTGATCGCTCTTTCACTTTGAGAAACTGGTGACCCCGGTCCTGACCTGGCTCATCCTAAAGACGATATGCAGTATTGCCTCGGCTGTGAGACAAGGGGACCAGTGGGTCTGGGTCTCTGGGCAGTCTCTCCACTCCGTGGATTCCAAGGAGCTGGGTCTCGTAATGCGATATAAATGGAGGCAGGACCAACCGAATGAAAAGCCAACGGGCAAGGCTCGGGTAGAGGAGATACATCAAGATCGGGCTGACGGTTGACTCCGCGCCCGACGGGGGGCCGGTAAAAACTGGATCCCTCCCGCCACTCCCGAGCCCCACACTCTTTTCGAGCCTTTACAGTGAGCATAATAATAACTTTTAATCTCGAACTCGATTATAATTTCCGCCCGCTTGCTAGATGACATAGAAGGGGACGCGTTTTCAGCCGGTCGAACAAAATTCTGGATCGAGAATGAACCATTGTCTTGCAACTCATCGTTAATTGAAATTACTTATCACGACCAACAGATGAAGTGAATGTTCCAATAACTGAATGTGTTCAATGATTGAAAAATCAACAATATATTTATAATTAATAAGATTATAATTAATAAGATGAATAAGATATTATTTGTCAATAGCAAAAGAGAGAAAATGGCAAATTAAAAAAATGAAATTAAACATTTTGTTGAAATAAGTAATAAAAACATATAATTTTAATTGCAAATTATTATGAAAAATCATTTGTCACTTAAGTGTTTTTTTAGATTTATATGATAGTATTTTTTATTACCAACAAAACAAAGTTTCACGCGGACATGAAATTCTTTTTTATAATACTAATAATTAATTAATAATCAAATTGTTCAGGAGAGGTTTCTTTCAACTGTTTTTTCAACTGGAAGTTTTTCTTTGCGAGATAGACTATTCTTTTGAATCTAAAAGTATAATCGACAATCGACAAAGAAAACTTTCAGCAATTGCAAAATAAGCATTCTGCTGAATAATAATATAGAACTGATTCATACTTTATATTTTTTATTAATTCAGTCGTTGGAAGATTTATATTATATCTCATATATTTCGATTACGATATTTCCTGGTGAATTCGTTCGGTTAATTTGTGCGAAAGATTTGAGCAACAATAGTGCTTTCGTCGAGGTTGGAACTGCTAGGAAAATAGGCTCGAGCGTCGAATGGGCGTGTCATCACCGATTTCCGGCCGTAATCAATGCGCATAATCAGACGGTCCCAGTTCTCTCTCTCTCTTTTTCTCTCTCTCTCTCTCTCTCCCCCTCTCTCTCTCTGTCTCTCTCTCTCTCTCTCTCTCTCTTTCTCTTCTTTCATTCAACAATTCTTGAAAAACATTCAGTGCGCGGCCATTCGACACCCGCGCGCGCGCATTAAGAAGATCACGCTGGAACACGAGACCTTCGAGGCGAGCATCGCGTTCTCTCTGTCTTGCCCTTCTTCGGGGGGCACCTTGGATAATCCCAGGAATCGGGAGAGCCTTTTGTGTCGCGTTTCGGGCGAGAAAATGCTTTGTCATCTATGCTTCCGTCGTGTATTGGGGGTGTGCTTGGAAGGACCTTCTCTGCGGCATTATGCCCGCCGCATGATCGCAAGACAGTGCCACCCGACCAGGTGTTCTAGGATCCAAATTGTTACAGCATCCAGAAATCTTTCCCGTTCTACCCGGGGTCCCACCGGCGAACAATGGGTCGCCCCATTCCGCGCTGAGTTTTCAACGGCCGCCGCCTCGCTGTCTCTAAACGAAGGTACTTTGTCGCCGACGGCGCAATGGGGAGACGAAGATCGTAATCTAGTTCGTGAGACCATCTTCGAGAAAGGGAAGACTGTCTTTGTGCTTAATAAAGTAACAGGAGAGAGACATCGGGATTCGTTGAACGCTTCAAAAATGTTTAAACTGAATTATTGCTTTCGCTCATCCAGGAGACGATAATATTTTCTAAACGTTCATGAGACGCTCGCGGGATCATTCTCGTATTAGCGTTGAACATTGTCGGGGTAATTGCAGAGAAAATTACAGGTAGTCGTAATTATCTGCCGCGAATGCTTACTTAGCATTGCCGACGTAATCTGATCAGCCAATCAGCATGAAGGTGAGCTTGATTATACATTCGTAGAAGAGATTACGATCTGCACGCTGAGGGAAGTCGATATTCCATGTGTCAGCGAATTTCATTAGAATTGTTTAATTGCAACCGAAGGGAGGGGAAGGCGAAGAAGGGAGGTTAATGTTCCATTCGGACTGAGCTTCGTTTCCATAGTTTCTCGCAGCGATTCCCACGAGCCTCGATATAAACACGAGGAGGCAATATCTTCGATTTTCTATCAACGTATTGCTTCCTACAAGGCTAACACACTTGGAAACATCAGCGGGTCTATGGAATGAGAGAGAAAGAGAGATGACTATCGACACCCTCGCGATTGCCGTGCGCCGCGTCGCCATTTTCATTTTGTGTATATGTACATGAGATCTTCCATCGATAATGCATCAACCGTTAGCAGCTGTCGAGAGTTACGTGAACTAATCAACTTCATAACGAAAGTATCTTCGTATTATACCTTTGTATTCCTAGAGGTAACAAAAGCAAATTCAATCTTTGGTTCGAGTCTCTTTATTGTCGTGAATAGAAACTTATAGAATATGTATTATCTTATATGTATCTATGATATTACAAATTGGAAATCTTGTTGATTTTTAATTCCTGATTTGTGTTTCTGATCATTTTATTTCCTTTCGTCAAAATATGACATCGCTCTCTTGCTTCAAAAGTGGAACAATTGAAAAAGTATAAGCTTATTAACAGGTTATTATAAAAAAAGTTTTTATAATTGAGTTATTATAATCCAGAAAAATATTTTTACAGAATTTTACAGAAAATTGTTGACTGATTAAATAGTGTTGATAAAAAGAACATTCTTATACACACAATCAAATATAATTTTTGTAATTTTCATTTCACAATTCTTAAAAAATTATCCTTTTTAAGTTATGACAACTTTTTTTAGGTCTTCTTTCTTGAATTGTTATCATGTTGATTTTTAATTCCTGATTTTTAATTCCTGGTTTTTTATGAAGTTAAGTTTATTTTTGATGGTTGACAGAATAACATTTAACTTATCTATGATAATAACTTGAAAATCACGTTAGTTTAAATTTGTCACTTTAAAGCAGTATCTTCTAATATTTCTACAATATTAGAATTAGCCTATCATTCATTATATGCTTTTTTTTTTGTAAAACTGTTTATTCCAATCAGGACTCGAAAACTAACAGGGTGACGGAAAACGATGAAGAGCCATTCAGCAATGAGAGAATTTAATTTACGTTGATTAATACCGTCGCGGAAAGGAGTTGACGCGCGAGGGTTGAAAGGTTAACGCGTCTCTCGTTGAGTCGATCTCATTTTCCCTCGATTCCGAAGTCCTTGAGGCGAGCGGTAAGCGAGGAAACGGCGTAAGTGGACAGAAATGTATAGCGTCAACGCGGGCACGTAGCGCGCGAGAAGCGAATCTGTCCCCACCAAGGTGCAGGTTGCAAGAAGAGAAGAAGGAGGAAGAGGTTGGCAGCGGAGGAGGACGAGAGGGGCGATCAGCGGAGGCCAGCGACGGCGGTGGCGGTGGAGGAGGACCCGGTAAGGTGGAGAAGGAGTCACGTCGCGGGCACTCTCCGCGCGTACCGAGACCCAGAGTTCTGTCTCGCGTACGCGAGAACCAATCCCAGTATTTGCGCTTCCTTCCTACCGCGGATGGCGACCACCTCTTTTCAGGGGCGTAGCCGACGGCTTCCCCTTGCACCCCCTCTACCCGGTACCCCCTTCGTCGTCGTTCCACCTCGTCTCTTGCCCCGTTGCCGCGGATTTTTCGCGCGCGCCGAATTCCGCCCCGAGCGATGATGAGAGAGGCCGGTGCACGCTCCATCGGCATCCGCGATCGAAGAAGCCGGTGACTATACGTTTATCGCCGGCTAGGTGGCCTAGGTTCGTTCAACTCCGCGAATGACCTAATGTCTGACACGCGTGGCGATGACAGTGACGGCAACGAGGACGATGACGAAGGAACGGCTTCTGGATCAGCTGAGGGACTATGGCTAGCTCGATAACAATTGGGGAATTCGTGCCGATCACTTCGCAGTGATCGCGCCAACCGCGCTTCTATCATTTCGATAGCAGAACTTGGTCACGACAATTCTTCATTGAGAGAAAAGATTTTGATATTTGTAGCTATAATTATATAGTATATCATAATTATTGAACTGGCAATTATAAAATTCATACAAAAAAATATTAAATATCAAGGACAAATATCAAGGAAAATTTTATTAGAAACCCCTTTGACCTAATTGATGTTTATTCCGTATTGATGCATAATTATGATTGTTATAGTAGTTATTATACCGCTATAATGTTAGCACTAATAATTATATTTATTTCTATTAAGAAATACATAATTGACATTGAAAATGACTATAAATTACAGTAATTGTAAGTATTTTTATTATAATAATTATATTTATAATCATCCTCGATATACCAAATATATATTTTGTGACAGAATTATAAATCCAATTATTAACATTATATAGCAATAATAACTATAATGGTATTCTATAATTATAGTCACAAAAAATTCCAATACTTTTCTCTCATTGTTGCTTTTAAAACAATTAAGAATTTATATTTATTTATACACGACTTGCCGATCAAACTTATCGTTGACTGAGTACCCGATGACGTAGCTATATATTCTATACATTTTCGCGCGCGAAATGTTACAAACAGACGAAAGGAGGGGCGAACAGGCAGACAAAGCTGTAGGATAGACCTCGGACTATTCAAGCCGGTGACGCCGGCAGATTTACGGGCGGCTCGCCACGCAGACGAGTGCCTCTTTACGGATTCTTGGGCTTCCACCGATATTATTAGCGATCGCGTCTTCTTTTTGATCGTGAACCCAGAGGGGGAGCTTTCTTTCGAGCTCGAGCGTCGCTCTTTTTTTTCGCATATAATATCGTCGATAGGCGATGGTTGCTTGGAATCCTTCGAAAACTTCTCTCCATTGTTAGATTCAACTATGTTTAAGCAAACTTGGCCATGGAGGAAACAAGAGCTTGCTTTCCTTTATGTACGATTCCTTTTTAATCCGCTTTGTCATACAATGTCATGAAAAACGATTGAAAATGTATGCGGCTCGATCCTTATTGCATTTAATTTCAAAGAACCAAATCTGAGTAAAGAAAAAAGTATTTTTCCTGAGGATTTATATTTATCGCGAGCATTCATCTTTATTCGTGAATTTAAATACCGACGATGGGAAATCTATTTTTATGAGCTAGTCCAGCGTGAAACAGAATCTTCTTTACTTGTACTACCGTTCTTCATTTAGTACTCGCAATGCCTGAAACGCATAATTATGGATAATTACATCGGACTGTATACCGAAATAATTGTAGTCTCGCAGACCACTGTTCGCCATCGGCATTCGTTCGATCATCATCTTCGTATGTTTAGGATCGTAGCAACGACGAGAATTCGCAGAGCTTTAGGCTACTTTTCAAGTATTTCAATACTTACACCGCGTTTCTCTATCCACATTCTGTGCATAGCTTTATTTACTTATTTCTGTCGGTTCATTGCTTTGGTTTATTACTCGAAAATATTTCACGCTCCTACAATATGTTACAAGTAATCAAAAGATACCTGAAATTATCCCTTACGTTTAATAATATAAAACAGAAAATAGACTGTCAAATCATATCCTTAAAATTGATAACGTGTATAATTGTCTATATGTTTCTCTGTAAGTTCTGCACACATATATGCAAACATATACACACGGATTCAAAACATAAGATTTTTCTGCGCTTTTAAAATTAAACTAAATTTTTAAAGAAACATTATAACATAAAACTTTGTCGTTTTTTGCTAATTATTCTTAACCCGTAATTGAAATATTTTAATCTTGGTGATCCTGAGACATCTTTATTTTTTCCTTAATTTTTGAAAGTAAACAAGATTTGGAATAATTTTATGTATCACAATCTCATTTTTCACAGTTTTGTTCTGTTCGTGTAGGCTGATTATTGTACAATATTTATGTTAAGTTCAAGTATTGCAATTTTTTATACACTTAAATATTTTAAAACTTCTAAAATTAATAAATAAAAAATAAATTAATAAATTAATAAATAAACTTTAGTGAATTTCAAGAACCCATTTGTTCCTCTGGTGTCATATGTTTCTTTATTCAGATTAAACAAGATTTATGGATATACATATAATAGCTCTCGTGCAATCGATTTGCAATTCGTGAAGCAAGTCCTAAAAGCACCTAAAAACTGAATTATCAAGATCAGCATATACCATTTTCAAGCTCACACGGCGATTTGTGCGAGTCCCGCGTGGCCTGCGGAATCTTATTGCCTATTCAGGCCGTGATACCTTAACTGCCCAGGATTCAAACGGGTCGTAAAGTGAAGAGAGCGCGAGTTACCGGTGCCTATCGTGTCCCTTACGGTGGGTATTATCGAGATTGTAGGTAAGGGTGAGGCCCCCGTGCAGTCCCATGAAAGATAAAAAACCGTGGATAAGGCGAGAGTATGAAAATAGTCGAGTAAATGATTTTCTCCTCCCTCATAATCTCTGCAGCCTCCCTTGAAAATTCTCACTAACTTTAGTTTTAGTTTTAGTCTTCCTATTTTTTCTTTTTTTATTTTTATATATTTATGCATTATAACTAACTCGATAGAAATATTGAAATAAACGAACGACGTCAGTGAAAACGTGAATCCCCATGTTGGCCGGATCAGGACGTAATGTATGCGATGTAATTATTTTGATCCACGAGTCTTTACGAGCGCCCGTGATTGCAGGGTTTACACGTTGATATCCGCGCCCGATCCGCCTGGGCGTGGAGAGTTGCACTTGGCTCTCGACGTTTCTGCAAATTGCACTTTGAATGCTCTAGTTATATGTTAGGCGCGCTCTCCGTGGACGTAAGTATGTGAGAGATCGCGACGCGACCGCGCGAGGATATACCTCCCACCGTTGAAATCTCCTCTCGCCCTCGCTCTGATAATGTTAATAATTTACGGCATGCGCGCAGGTAATGAAACGGGATCGTGGCTGCTCGTTAATTCTGAGCGATAAAGTATCGAAATTAGTGATATTAGACGATTAGACACACCTAGTCTTTCACACGAGGCGCTCTTGTCGAATAATAATGATAGAGCTAAAATGATGTAATAGTTTTGGCGAGAAGCGCATTGTGGTGGGAATTTATCATTGGTAAATGACAGAGAGATCTTATTAGATAAGGCCTGGCAGAATGTATATGCTTAGCATTTACATTCCCCTATTTAAGGAAGATAAAGCTCTTGAGAGAATGTATCGAACCACTGCCATGTAAGTCTTTTCGAAGAAGGGAAATTGGAAACCTGGAGTAGATACTTTGGAAATAAGCAGAAAGGATTGATACGAGAATGTTTTCGATTTTCTTTAACAAGCTCCGTACAATCCTATCCGCTCGTACATTTATATAGGGGGATGTATTTCTCTATCCCTGAGGGCGGGATGTGCGAGATACGTATCTCTAGGTTATTAATGTATGTCTGCAGGCCCGTTTCACTCTGATTTCGTTTACTCAGAAGAGCGGAAGATCCTCAAATTACGCGAGAAACATCTTAACGACGGTTCTCATGTCTTCGTGCTTAAGCGCACCTAGAAATGAAACACTATTCTTAGCTTCTTTTTTTTTTTTGAAAAAACTGGAAATTTTGAGTGAAACAACTCAAACCAGTTTTTTTATTTCGATCCTGAAATTTTTTTTACTTCAATATGTATTTTCTTTGGACATTTAACACCATATTGTTCTAGAAGTTTTTGTATTCATCTTCTGGAAGATTTATGTGTAAAAATAGTTAAACGTTAACATAAACTTGTTCATCTCTAGGCGCGTTTAATCGCGAAGAGATACGAGAACTATCGTTAAAATTTTCATCGTGTAATTTGAGAATATTATACTCTTCTGAAATAAAGAACTTGTTTTTATTAAATTTTTTATTTAAAATTTCTATATATTTTTTTTGATAATTCTTATCTCTAAACGCAATCTGTTATGAAAACGACAATAAATTAATTCGCGTAACAGATTTGATCGATTCTAACAAACGATGAAATTTAATTTTGATTTAATTGAAGTGGACTAAACATTTATGTTCTCTAATGTTTGGAATAGGATAAGAAGAACAAGAGATTAGTTAAGGTCAAGCCAATCGACAATAAAACCGGTCATCAGTGAAGTGTCGTCTAAATGATTGATCGTTAAATAACAGTTATTAATACCGGCTATAAAACATCGGGCCTCATCGTTAGCATCGAGTAATAATTCTCCGTTTGATAAGAGTGTCACAACCTTGCCAAGCTAATCTGTCAGTCTCAAGAAGACTTCGTTTTACTTGGTCGGATCGCCGACCCTCGGCCTATTTATGGAATAACATGCAACTTTCGTATCTAAAGCTCCTTTCTTTCTTACGGTTGAGTATCGCTGTTGGTAAGAATGAGTCCGTATTGATCACATTTGAGAAACCTCGACTTCTCCACCCACCCCTCTCCTCCCTCCCCTCAACGAAGATATGAATTCCTAATATACGGAGGTCCTTCCCTCGTCCTCCCTACCTCCGAATCTCCTATCGACAGCGGGAAGCTCGAAAAACTTAGTTACGTCTGGCGTCTCTGGCCGCGATCCAACGGCAATCACAGCCATCTTTAATTCCTTTCTACTGTCTAACGGATGACTTATGCCCAAAAAAGATTCCTTTCCATGATTCTGGCGTGAAAAGAAGCACGTTTCTGAGACTCTCTTGTGCTTGGCCTCGCATGCATTTTATAATGATTTATATTACCGCACCCCCTCTTCTCGCAATTGTTAATAACTCGCTGCAAAAGAATTTATAATGACATGTTCCAGAAATAATTGAGTTTCTTTCCGTGGATTTGATTTTTCCCTGGCAAATCACTTTATTAAATAACTACATTTCTTTTTACTTTACTAGCTAATATCATTGACTATATAATTATTCAACTTCTTGAGAAATCAATATCTAAAGAAAAGAGTTAAAATTTCGATATTTTTTTCTTGACGTGCCGAAGTATTGCGTTCATTTTTTCTAGGTCGTTATAACGTATAATTTACGGACTTATGTCACACCGGCATCGTAATAATGGCGGCGGTGAATTATCCAAATAATTGTCGAGAGGAACGTGTGGGCAACCTGCCGCAGAAACAATAATGCGGCGACCGGATCGTCATTACCGGGCCGTAGAGTTATTATAAACGAGTTAGGACGACAGCACGGCGGATCGTTAGGTTTCTCGTCGCTGAGGGAAAAATAGTCAACGAAAAGCAGTTGAAAATTGTTTGTGATTAAATGTCGATACGAACAGCATATATACAGCTGGATCGTGTTTCGATAAAATAAGAATAGTGACTGTTTACGTTCGATTTTCGCGAAAATCATCTTAAATTAAAATATACTAATTGCTCACGTCAAATTGTATTAATATTAATGTGTCAATTAATTATAATATTAATAATATTAGTAATTATAAATAATTTTATATCAATATTCTGGATTAATTAATTCTGGATTATTGATCTGATCAGTACTTACAATGATCTTGTCCAATAAACATATAAAGCCCAGTTGCACCAATATCATTTTAAGCGAGACTTAAAACTCTATCTATCTCGTTTTAAAGTCAAAAAGAGACAGAGACAGAAAGAGTTTTAAGCCTCGCTTAAAATCAAAGTAACGTTGGTGCAACTGGACTAAAGAATTTTAAATTAAGAGAAAAGGAGAATTTTTATTTATAAGTCATAAATAATAGACAATAAAATAATATAATGATGTAACAATATACAGAAATTATTCGGCGAAATCGTATCTCTTTTATGAAGATCAACGTCTCTTGATAGTAATGATCCCTATATTTATGTTATCAGAATATTGTATTTTCTGATTATTTAAGGATCGGCTCATTGAATTTCTAGTGTAAGAAACGAATTGCCAAGAGAATAATCGACATTATATCTTCCTAACGGAAGATCGTTAAGTAGTGCCTCGCGAAGCAACATCGTCGAGCGAAACCGATTCATTAAATATCTTTCTCGCTGTTAGAAATGTCACGATTTTCCTTTCTCTTGCGTCGCCACCCTTCGCATTAAGCACAAGGGCGGCTGTTTGAAATCGTCCGCGAAGTTATTTTTTGTAATTCACGTCGCTCGGTCACGCGGTACCGAGGCTTGCCTGTAACTAACCGCATTTACGGTATAGACAGCTGCAGGCAATGGCGAACAACTATGTGCCGACGTCACGTACGGACCGCGACAACAAGGCCCGATGAGTTCCTTCCGTGTCATAACTTGAAAATAGTGTTTCCACGATCGTACAAGGAGGACGTCGTAGCTGTAAGCGACGCGTTCCAAGCGTTTGACGAATAGCCGAATTTTATAAAATTGTGCGAAATAATTCTTTTGATTTTTTTCAAACGTTGTAGTAAAGTAAAAATATTAAATTAAGTAATGAAAAAATTAAATGATTTGAATTGTAATACATTTAATTTTCTTTAATATTTTCTTTTTCATTAACTAAATCGTTTTTTTTTCAATAACTTTTTTCAGGAACCTTATAAAATGTTCTTTGTTGTATAAAAACGTCTTAAAGATAAAAAAACTCTTTAAATTTATTCGTCTTCCACAGCTTGAATTTATTAATGCCTTTATTTTGATTTAATAGCTGCGAATCAGAAACACAAATCTAGCAAACATTTTATTTACAAACGAAATGAAAAAGATGTCATAATCAATAATTTTTTATTATAGCTCTCTATAAGCTGCAAGTAAATTGTAATTATCAAATTAATTCATAAGAAGAAAACATTTTTTGTGATGTTAAAAAAACATACATAAGTCTCTGAGATCATTATAGTTTATTGATATTAGTTTTAAAATAAAAGTTTTAAAATTTTTAGCTACCTGCAACTAAAAAATTGCAACACTTCAACTTAGCACAAATATAGTACTACATGAACAGAACAAAATTGTGAAAAGTAAGATTGTGAAAAATAAAATTTCAAATTATTCCAAATTATTACACGATTTAAAAATTAGGAAAATGTTCCAAGGTGTCATCCATATGTTCCAATTAGAGATTAATTCTCTATGAAATTAATATCTATTTAGTTAAAATTCATCACATTAAAGACTTGATAATTAATCTTTCTTTTTTACAAAACGACGCGAAATGAACCTTTTTGTCTACCAACCTCTCGTTAGAGCTCCCGCCACGAGGATCGTTCCGCGACACGGCGGGACCAGCTTCGCCCGTCGTGAATGGCGGTGTGGAATGCGGTAAAGCAAATAGGCTCCTCTCGCGGGCGAATAGCTAATTACGCTTCTTGGCATTCCTGTTTCTGGTTAGGTGAGCCGGCCGCAGAGCTAGCCAGCCTCGGCAAGATAGCGGCGCGGCGCACTGCGCGAGGAATTACAAGCTAATCCTCGACTCGTAGGAGGACACGAGCGACCGCGGTCAAGACGACCCGGGGAAGACGAGGGGGAATCTTTCTCTCGCCGTGCTCTTTCCACGTTCTTCCACCCTCGCCCTCAGCCTCCTTCACCTTATTCCTCATCGTCCACCACGGGCGTTCCGCGTCTCGTGCGCCTTGGCTTGGCTGCGCCGCTCTCCTCTCTTCCCGATGTAATGGCGTTGTTTAATGTTTAATCATACCCGCCGTGCGCTCGCAGTATAATCAGAGTATAATTCAGACAACAACATCAACCACCGTCGACCACCGCCGACAAGTCTGTCGGTGAATCTCAGAGTTCGTAGGCTGCGGTTGTCAGCGGAGCAGTCCCCGGATATCAAGCCAGGCATCGACGCTACATCACCCGACCCTACGTGTGCCTCTTTACCTTGGCCTACCAGGTCCTTTTCAGAGTTCGTGATGACGGATGATGGACCACGAGTTACGTGTGTACTTTAAGTCCGGGAAATTCAATCTTGCGTGAGCGGCGTAAAATATATTGACAGTTTGAATGTGCTTATATGTGATAACTCATGAAAGTGCATCATTTTCAATTTAATGATATATCTTCTAGACACAGAATGTAGTAAAGTAAGAAAGAAATTAAACTTGACTTTAATATAAGTATGTTTAGAAAAATATCGATTTGACATTTTTTTTATTTCACTTCTAAATAAAATGTTTGTTAGATTTGTATATGATATCCAATTTCGCTATTAAATCAAAAGGAGATATTAATAAATTTCAAACTATGAAAGATGAATACATTCAAAGATTCTTCTTATCTCTAAGACGTTTTTACGTTTATATTAAAATCTTGTTGAAATTTTTATATTGAATTTTTAATTTATCCGAGTGTTAATTTAACATAATGTGATTTTGTTATTTAAATATTTTATGTTAAATTGGATACTTACAAATTGCGTCAGTGTTATATCTTTTATGCTAATTTTTTAATGCAATATTTGTATTCCTTTCTAACGTATTTATGTTATATTAAATAAACATGGAAACAGTGAACCATTTGAAACACATGAAATGTGTTCAATAGAAATTTTCTAATTGTGCATAATATTTTAATCATTAAAAAATAATATTTTTTACATAAAAGTATATATATATATA